>NW_026861125.1:0-45184 GCF_026571515.1 Ruditapes philippinarum
ACCCATTCCCACATACATAATATTACCTGAACACATGCAAAGTGTATCACAAACTAATGCAAAATATACTCAATGGTTAAACCCCCTGACCAATTTATCACTTCATCCCATGACCATACTTTTAAAAGTATTGAAATGGTTCATTATAGAAAAGTTGTTGAGCATATAAAATACAGCCTTATTTTTCGTCATCATGGATACTACCATTTATCACCTGCACTCCTATTATTTTATCTTTAATTTAACCCAATTAAGTTTTTGGTATCTTTAAACATAGGACATTAATCTAAACCTGATTATACAACTTGCATAGACATGAAATTAAATTTAAATAATCCAATAAATGGAGTGAAATAACTACCTGTATTTTAACCATTGCTAAATGCAAGTCAATCATTATCTAATATAAAACTATAATATAAATTACTTTGTACTTCATGAATTCATTTAAAAAAAACACCCTGCCCATAACAATGTGTAACATGTAAATATCACAACTCTGGCCATGTGCAGTAAAACATTTTCATCAAAATATATTTATTTGTTGTTGTACCAAATCTTAGAAAGGGGTAATTTTTTCATGGCAGTTGTTGTGCGGTATGACACAGCTTGCAAAATTTGAAAATATTTTTGTTAACAACACCTTTCATTGTAAATAGACTAAACGGTAATGCCCCACAAGCAAAGTCCAGTAAGGAACAGGACCTTTAATTTAAAACTTGTGCATAATAGTTACTATAAAAAGAGATGAGAAACAAACACTTTCTAATATTCCCAATGTGCTGAATTACTTCTGGAAGCATCCATGATGAAATGAAAAAAAAAAAATATGACTAGGTAATGACCATTCAATGCCAATGATGCAACTATTTTTGGCATCTTTTGCTGTTGACATGGTGTTTCTTTCTTAATGTGCCTTAAAATTATGGCCTAGTTATAATTATTTCAAAATGCATACACGACTGACAGGATTAATGAACTGATTCCAATCATCAATGGTTACTTCTATAAAATCTATCATGAAAATCTTTAGCATGACTTGACCTTTAAAACTATTGAACTTCTACTCACTCATCTCAATATCACATATTTAAGCCAAGTTACTTTTAGTCTGTCAATGAATTGCAAAGATTATGGGATGGGCATGGTCTATAAAATTTAATGCACTATACATCATGACGGTTTTTTTACCTTGACCTCCGGGCTGCTAAAACTAGATCATCATCTTTAGTAAGAAGCATATCATGCTTAATTATTTTCAAAAATCAATCCATGCAACTGCACAACCATCTATTCAAAGGTGACCTTGACCTTTTGGAGCTGGGGACCTAACACATCATTTTAAGGATAAAAAAACATTCTAGATTTATAATCATTTGGTTAGCTTCCGACCTTTTTCAACTACATGTATATAGGAAATATCAAGTGACAGTGATTTTTTTTCAATTTTCAAAACAACCTGTGGCTTTCGAAAGGGGAAAATATAGTGCGATAAAACAGAAAAAGGGGGAAACCTGAAATCAAATTCCAACAACTGAAAATGTAATTTACCCACACATTTTGTATAAAATTTTGATTTCAATTCAATTTAACATGCAAGGTACATAGCAGAGGCTATCTATAGGGACAGATTTCTGTCTTCTAGCTTATATTAGTCAGATGCTGTAAAGTCATAATTCTGGTCAGGAAGAGCACGAGGCATTTTAGGGGAAATATATGCATTTTTAGGGGAAATTTTACCTATTTTGAGCTAGGGGAAACAGCCTTTATTCAGCTGTAAAATACAGTGAAAAAAAATCTCTGAGTGATCAACCCCCCATCCCCTGTTAATGAAAAATAAACTTTCTTATCCTCTCCTGTTTTGTTTACAGTTAGATTACCCCTCTTTTCTATTCAATAGCCCAGACAGCTGTTGCAAAAACTATAACATACCTTCCCCATTATGGGGGGAGTAGGAGGGATTTAAAATATGTCATGAAAAGGTAGAGACTTTTCTTAATGCTACAACAACAAAAAATTCATTTTATTCACAGAAATTCAGAAAGTAACAAATAATAATTATTAATACAATACAATCAAGTTACAGGTACTCCGCCCTGATTAAATAAGCATGACTCATTCCTTGACTGAATTAAAAACATTTTAATAAAATTCCTAATTTCAAAGTTAAAAACAAGACTACATTTGTATTTAACAAACTTAAAGTGTGGGTTGCAATTTTAATTGAATGCTTGATCATTATTGTCTTTCATCATGTTGATGCAAATATTTGCCTACTGACAAATCATTGATCAGAACACAGTAAAATCTGTGATGTATTGAATCCCTCACAATCTACCTATATTTACACAAATGACCATGAAAACGTGAGGAATTCAACTGTAAGACCTCTTGAAATCCTCTTAACTGATAACACATAAACTACTGATCCTATATCCCGAAATAAAAGTAGTAATGTATGTTGCCTTCAAAGTTAAGATGAATTCAAATACTACATCTAATGGTGAAAAAATAATAGAAATTAGAAACTTAAAATATCTGGTTGCAAATTAATAAGGAAATCTTTCAAAAATGATTTAGCAATACATGTCTGTTGTCTACATTTACAAAAAAAATGTATAGTTCAGTTTTCTAAAAAATTGAAAAGAAAAAGTACAAAATTAATAGAATTCTATCAGTTGTTTTATTTTTCAAATTTTTTAAACTTATACATTACACACTGTCACATTTTGATCGGATAAGCCAGAATGTGTAACCAATGAAAGAAACCCTTGCTTAGAAAAGGTTTAAATATATTTGGGAAAGTGGTGACAACTAATCAATTCGAAATACAGCCATGACAAATCTAGAATCTAAACATCAGCTCTGAATTACAGTTTGGCATATTTGGAGTTATCGTTGCACTCCTATAAATTGACAGTCTACCATTGAAAGGTGACTGTGAAGTACTATAACTTAATTCATACATTAATATGAATTCAATGTTAATGCATAGAAAGAAATTACCAAAAGCTATTGTTTTTTTTGTTGGGTTTTGTACATTTTACCTACATGTATAAAATGATCAACCCTTTTTACTTATCTATGGTCTTCAATAGCCTCTTGTGCCAAACATTTTGAGATAAAATAAATGGAGACAACAGATTTTTGTGGAGACTTTCGAAAGTCTGCCCCCCCCCAAAAAAACAACAAAGCAGTGCACTTGCCCCCTGATAAGGTTCTGAGAATGATACTCATTGCCAATGAGAAGGGAACATATCTATGTCAGGTTACATATTAAAATTATTTATTTTGATTGGATAGAAAATCCAAGCACTTAATATTGAAACAGTGCTATGATTACTGTACTGGGACAAATCGTCATCAATTTTAATATTGACAACCCAACAGTTCCAATAAAAAATGATCAATTACAGACACAACTACACCAAAACTAACATTAAATCTAAAATTAAACAGTGTTTAATATAATAACTTAAATTTTATTGTCACAAATTTCAATGAAAAAACTTTATTTATGGATCAACTGTAAAAACATTTTGTTTTGATATGTCTTCTAAACAAAGATAATTTCAAACAGTTATATGCTGCAGACTTTTCAATCTCTATTTGTTAAAGATCATAACAATGAAAAGTTTATTAGTTAAACAATCTTATATCTTAACAAGTTTTTATTAAAGAAAAGAGTTGAGCCTTGAATAAATACTGTTTTAAATGATCATTATGGAGTGGTGCGAATCGTCATTTATTTTGGGCAAATAGTAACTAAAGTGGGATGTGTTGTTTTGGGGCAAACCATCATTGGGGTAATTTGTTATCTTTATGGCTAGCCACTTCCATACTGATTGTGCCAGATCTCTGTAACTATCCATTGCTGATTACTGCTGATTTATTAAAACTATGGCTTGTCTCAAGTTGTCTGCAGAAGTGTCTTGCCTGAAATTTTCTGTTCCTTCTTAATTGCCCATAAAGTTCAAAATTGTATGGGCTGTTCTGTAATCTTGAGCAAGAACTAAGGTGGCAGTGACTAGCTGTATGGGCCTGTATTGCTTAGCTGTATGTGAGTGATGTATGACTAGCTGTTGAGGCAAGCCGTACAGCATTTTTCAAATAAATAACCTTAAACAATAATAAAAATGCAAACTTATTTTTTGAAAACAAATATTTCATTGAATATGAAGAAAACTTTATCAATTACAAAATTATATTAAATTTTGGCGTTTGATGACGGAAAGTTTTTTCCTCTGAAAATCACAGATTTTATTAATTTAAGTTTGTGTGAAAATACAAAGAGAAATACAGTACTGGACACGCGAAACCCGCACAATTCGCGTATTCGCGGCGAACTCTCATGCTTAATAACGCGAGCGAATTCGCGGCAACTTGAGACAATTGCCGCGAATTTAACTCGCGGCGATTTTGCCGCGAACATTTGCCGTGATTCGCGGGGAATAATACATGTTCATTTGTATAATAAATGTAGATCTATTTATAATTGTACTCTGTGAACTTGAAACCAGATATACATGTACAAGTACGAAAATTAATTCGGTTGTATCAAGAAAATCTTGTAATTTGCTAAAATGCCCTTTCTCTATTTATGTTTGATGCCTGAACAGCAAATATAAATAACCACGGCGAAATCAAATAACACCGTTAAAAACTTTCCGTGAATGGCGGAATCATGACCTCAATGTATAAATGCGACGCAGTACAAGTATGCGGCTATCTTGTGAGGTTGCCAGTAGAATTTCTATTACTGCTATGATTGAGAAAATATTTACTTATTAACCAAGTTGTATTTCGAATTCTCATTTCGCGGACGGACGCGGACGGTGTTGCAAATCTATACTTAACTCTTTTAGTTTTAAATGTTGTCTAGGCATGTAGACTTATACTTTTAATTGTAAATATGTATATTACATAGTCTTAATATTTATATATTTTTACTTGTGGCCCTAGGAAGTGGCCGTGAAACGGAAGTACAATGTGATATTATAAATTTTTAATCAATTTATCTTAATTGGGTCTACATGCCAGATATTGTTTTAAAATGTAAATCAAATGGTCGAACAAAACTGGGAAGGAAGGCTACTGTTACCCTTAATGTTGAAAGACTCCATATAGTGTAAATATCCTTACTCCCCCGCCCTGTGTTTATTTTTACTTCTTCTCTTTGTCCTGTATATAAAACATAAAAGTGTATGTGTTCCCCCATATGGAGCATAAGTTATACGCATACACTCAAGTATGAAATGTCCTTATATTTGTTAAAAAAGGTCATTTCATCACATTATGGGTAACAAAGATATTACTTATAGCCATATTTTGGGAATTTTCTAATCTAGATTAGACCATTGATTTAAATAATTGCTATTTTACAAGTTTTTGTTGTTTTATCCTTATTTGTTAAAAGTTGTACAGATACAATACAATGGAGTGTTAAGGGCACCTGCTAAATCTCTATCACGTTCGCGCGACAAACTTGTCGATATAGGTCAATCCAAAAATTGAGAATATTTGCAAAATATCACAAAATCGGATTGACCTCCTTATTTTGTAAATAGAGAATTTTCGGCCATAGACTGCACTTGCGGCATAACGCGACTTTTGCGGGTTTCGCGTGTCCAGTACTGTAAACTGAAACATTATCAAATCATTTCTAAGGACAATATTATGGTGGCTAATTTGTCCAATTTCGAGTCTTCGCCATTCGAAAGTCAAAGGCACAATAAAATGTTGACTTAACATGTCTTCACCTTCGACTTTTGAGTGATGAAGACAGGTAGCAATCATAATTTTGGCATTCTATATTTTTGCGTTTTCACCTCAAAATGCAAAGACACGAAATTGTCCAATTTATGAAGTCTTGTATCTTCACGTTAAAGACATGTATATAAATTGGACAATTATCTTGTTGTCAACTTTCTCATTTTCAGGCAAAGACACAACAATCATAAGACGCTGACACGAAGATTTTCTGCAGAAACAGATTTTGTGTCTTCGCCTATCAAATTATCGCTATTTTGCCTAAAATATAATTATTGCTTTGTATTGGTGCCCGCAGAAGGCGAAAACCAAATCAGTGATTTTTTTTACTTTTTTGACAGCAACATGTACCCCTGAAAATGTGAATTTTTAGCACGATAATCTGTCAAATTGTGAAAAAATAAACAACCTGTACTAAGTCACTTTATTCATACATTTAGTAATTATGTTCATAGTTTAAGCTTTCTTCTTTTGATTCCCTCAGATATATCAATCAAATTCTCAAGATTGTCATTTGTCACTTCATTATTTTGTTTGGTACTGAAAAGCAATCAGGAGGACTGCTAATTGTGAATTTTTTAAACATTTTTGTGAATTATTTATAAATGTTTTTTGGCATTGTGAAGAGGTCAAACTCAGCCAAAAAAATCACTGCCAATAAATGAGCATATTATCATGTCTTCCCTTTTGACTTTTGAGGGGCGAAGAATGAAATGGCAGAAATCAGCCACCATTCAATATTGATGATATACACATGATTTGTAATAAATTTTTTATCTGATCACTTACAGTTACTTTTAGCGGGCATTGAAAATTTCTTTTAATGATGCAGCACAGTTGTTTTCATGATTGCATGCATCCTATCTGGTCAATCACAGACTTTAATTAGCTTGACACTAAAGTATGTGGGTCAATTTCCAGGCGTGGTTAGATTATCACAAAATATCTTTAATATGTACATGTAACTTGTAAGTACATGTAACACAAAAATAACATTGGCTATGAAAACTACTTAAATGAATGTGAACTTATTTCTGATAGATCTATCTGATATCTCATAATATAAATGATCGAATTTCATAGATCTGTAAAAACTAAAATTATTTAGAAAATTATATCAAGTTTGTATTAATTATAATATCATTCTTAATTTAAAGAAGTTACTGACGTAAAACATTGCATTTTTTTGTAATTAAAAAAAATGCTAGAGGATACGGCTATTCTCAACATTGCGTATGGGCTAGATGTATGCGACTCATGTACCGCTGCATGTGATTCACGCAGGAACTTTTGGTTAGCAGTACGTGACCATACTTTCCTCTTTCGGCTATAGAGACCCCTGGGTCTAAACCATGAGTATATATATATATATATAAGGTTCTCTGCGTTTTCTTTAGTGTATTATATACAAGTTTAACCTCTCAAATACACAAAGGGGTCTACTTGCCCCACTTCCAACTGAGATACAGAATTATAAATTAGGAAGTGGCTAGCCGTACGGGCCCGTACGGCTAGCCAAAAGTTCTAGCCGTACGTGAGTCACGTACGACTAGCCAGGACACACTGTACTGGCTAGCCGTACGGCACTTTTCAAAAATATATGGAAGGCGAAAGTGCATATGTTAATTATGACTTTAAGCGAGGATTTTAGTCAAGAATGTTTACTTTTTAGAGATTAATCGACATGTTGGCTACAGTAAAGAATTTACTTTGTCATCTCAAGACGTCGAGAAAAAATAGCGTTTGGTTGCAGTTAAATAACATCAATTGAAATAGTTTACAAAATTTTGAAAATAATCCTTTTTTGTTTCATTAAGTTTAATTTCTAAATTAAAAAAAAAAACACCGTAAAATAATTTTTGTTGGGCTCTGATAATTGCTCGAATTACAGACGGTATAGAAGTTTGTCCATCGTCCATCATTAAGAAAAGTTTGCATTATTAAATTATTTTTCCTTTTCAATTTTTTTTAAATATTCATTTTATTTATTTATTTATTCCCCTCCGATCATTATTTACTCGATCCATGTGCTTAATTAAGAGATTTAACAATTCATCTTTCATACAAATCATAAGCATGAATCATAAGGACGTTATAACATGCAACTTTGACACTTGATTTTATTAAGATAGATTATACAACGCTTACTCGTATTCATTTTTTTGTGTGCAAAATTGCGGAACATCTTTATTAAAGTGAACACACTAGGACAAATGCGGAGATTTGATTAAAATCGTAACGTTGTTTAAAGACAAAATAACATATGCTTTTTCGACTTCCATATAATTTTGAAAAGTGCCGTACGGCTAGCCAATACAGTGTGTCCAGGCTAGTCGTACGTGACTCACGTACGGCTAGAACTTTTGGCTAGCCGTAGGGGCCCGTACGGCTAGCCACTTCCTATAAATTATGATTTATAACGATTTTATCACCTGTTAATCCAGATTTCCGTTGTCCAAATCCATAATTAAGAATCCTATAACCTTTAAATAATCCGAAATTGACGTCACTTTTTTGGGATTCGCTTCCAGAGGTTTTATTTTTAAGCGTTTGCGAGTTAGACTCCACCCAGTTGTCTGTGGCCAAAGATACGACAATCAAAGTGATGCCTATCAGAGCCAGAAAGAATGTGAAAATTATCAAAGTCCTTTGTTGTTGCTCCATTATCAAACAGTAAACGAACAAAATAATTTAAAACATTAATGAAGCGCTTATTTCATCAATTAAGCAATAATTTCAATCCGTTATCTTTCTTTATTGACTTTTTCGGCCATATTGTTTCATTGAGCGCTTCTTAAAATACGGAAAGAATTAATTACTTTTCACGAAAAGATCTATTTGTACGGAAAGTGATAATGATCTTCCTATGTCTATGAAATATTTTCAAGCTATGAAAAGCAAGAACGGTTATTGAGTATTGTTGCACAGAAAGACAAGAACATACATCATAATCTCTTCAATATACAATAGCCTTGACGACTAAGAAATGAGTGTTCCAATTTTCAAAAAATAGGGCAGTCCACCTTAATACAATGTATTAATAGAGATTTTTATGGAAATTTTAAACCATGTTGCTCCTATTAAAGAAATCAAACTTAAACAATCTTCTGAACCTTGGATGTCGTCTGAAATTTTTGAAATGATTAAACAAAGAGATTCATACCTATATAAATTTAAGAAAAATGGCTGCAAGGAAGATTTTAAAGTTTTTAGTGAAATCAGAAATAAAGTACAAAGACACATCAGAAAAGCTAAATCTGAATATTTTTCTAATAAAGTTGAAGAAAACAAATTTTATCCCAAAAAGCTATGGCAGAATTTAAAATCTCTGGGATATAAAAATCAACAGAAATCTGATACAAAAATTGTTTTAAATATTAACGGAGAAAATTCACATGAGCCAGTCTCTGTTGCAAATCATTTTAATGAATTTTTTACAACTGTAGCAGCCAAACTTGTAGAAAAACTGCCGACTGGCAAGAATTTATTTACTCTTGATTCCACTATTATTAAACAGTTTTACTCCAATTCTAACTCACATAGTGAAACATTCTTTTTAAAAACTGTGTCAGAAAATTTTGTATTTAAAGAACTTTGTAGTTTAAATGTTTGTAAAAGTACAGGTCTGGATGGAATACCTGCAAGATTTTTAAAAGATGGAGCAAGTTTTCTAAAATTACCTGTTGCTTTCATAATAAACATGTCCATTAGAGAAAATTTTGTCCCTGATGATTTAAAACTTGCCAGGGTGAAACCATTATATAAAGAAAAATAGTACACTTGAAGTGGGCAACTACAGGCCTGTTAGTATATTAAGTATTATCTCTAAGATTTTAGAAAGAGCTGTATATAATCAATTAGAATCATTTCTTGTTAAAAATAATATATTGTATGAACACCAATCTGGTTTTAGAAGTTCACATTCAACTGATACTTGTCTCATACATTTGTTAGATCATATCAGACTGAATAATTCCAATGGCTTATTTACTGGAATGATAATGATAGATTTGCAAAAGGCATTCGATACTGTTGATCATAATATTCTTTGTGGAAAACTTCATCTGATGGGAATTACCAATACAGACTGGTTTAGATCTTATCTTAAATAACAGGCAACAATTAGTACATATTGGAGAGTTTTCTTCTTCTCCATCAATAGTAAATTGTGGTGTTCCTCAGGGAAGTATTTTAGGTCCATTGCTCTTTTTATGCTATGTAAATGATATGATCACCAGTATCGATTCTGAGTGTAAGCTTATTTTGTATGCTGATGACAGCACTATACTTTTTTCTCATCATGATCCTGATTTTATTTCACAGAAATTAGGTAAAGCTCTAGAATCTTGTTCAGATTGGCTAGTTGATAATAAACTGTCTCTCCACTTAGGAAAAACTGAATGTATGATTTTTGGTCCAAAGAAAAAACTTAAAAAGATTAATAATTTTAATATTATTTGTAATGGTCACACTATTGAATCTACTAAGACAGTCAAATATCTTGGTTTGAAAATTGAAAATCTTCTGTCTGGAGAAGAAATTTGTTAATGCAGTCATATCTAAAGTAAACACTAAACTTAAATTTTTGTACAGAAACAGTAAATGTCTATCATTTAACTGTAGAAAATTGCTTTGTTCTGCTTTAATCCAATGTCATTTTGACTATTCTTGTTCGTCCTGGTACGAAAGTTTAAATAAAAGTCTGAAAAAGAAACTGCAAGTAGCTCAAAACAAAGTCATAAGGTTTATAAAAGATTACCATCCAAGAACTAGTTTAACTCCTTCTGATTTTAAAGATGTTAACATGTTAAATATTGAAAACAGAGTTAAACAACTGAGACTTAATCATATGCATAAGATTTTTTATAATACGTGTCCAACTTATATGAAAACAAATTTTGTTCGGATGTCTGATATACACAACTACAACACTAGATCAAATAAGTTTAATTTTTCAATTCCTCTTTGTAATAAGACATGTAATAGCACCTTTTTCTATAATGGTATTAAAGATTGGAATAGTTTGCCAGATGATGTAAAATGTATATCAAATCCAACTTTATATAAAAATTCTGTTAAAAGCCATCTTGCTTCAATATGGGCTGCGCAACATCAAAGTGACTTTTTATATTACTAATTAAGTGGCGACATAGGTTTCGCCAAACTTTATTGTTTTTAGTTATCTTATTTTTTCCTGTGCCTTTCTTTCTGTGATAATGCAAAACTACTGTGATTGAATAATTTGAAGGTTATCTCATTGTCTATTTTTATTTGAGGAATGAATGTCTCTCTGGTTTTATCTTGTTTCCATCTATTTGGTTAACAGGACCCCATTGGAAATAAGCACACCAGCTTAATGGGCTATCCTTGTAACCATAGATCACTATTTAACAAAACCCTTGTATTGAAATTTTATTGAAATTCTTTTATTTCTTTTATATCATGTTTAACAGTAACTTTAAACAATATTCTGTGATAATTATAATTCTGACTATTGTAGTCTTAACCTGAAATGTGATTTTATTAATTTATTCATTTGCTTCTTTTTTTAAATACATTTATCCTATGCCTCATCTGATCTCAGTCATTAACTAAATTTGTTTTATTTATTATTAATATGAAATGATATTTTAATTTGGATAAACTGTTATTTTATATATATATTTACTTATATATATATCTTATTATGTAACTGTGATCTATGTTGTTGCTAAAATAAAATAAATAAATAATACATGTATACTGTAGTCATATCAACCAATTTTACATCCTCACTAGAGTCAAAACATATCTTGTATTATAATAATACTTGACTTTTTTACAATAACCTTTATATTTTTGCAATGCACTTCAAGTCATTTCTTCTGACACCATATTGATATGGTTTTAGTCACAAGTTCGCATTGAAAGTTCCATAACTATAAGTAACAAGGTTTCAAGGTTTCAAGGTTTATTTGAATACGCCAGGGCCCATATGGGCATGTGACAACATAAAACAGTACATACATACAAAATAATACAAAATGGCAAATAATATGTAAAAACAAAAAAAATCAAAATGGCAAATTATAAATGGTCATACAACTCCGATGTAATAAAATTACAGTAATAATTGACTGATAATAGAGGATGAGAGAGAAAAATCAAAAATCATTGCGAGAAAAAAACAAAGAGAAAAGACATAAATCTAATAAGCTAACATTATTTAAATAATAACATAATATTTTTGCAAAATATGTCAAGTTTCAAAAGGATATCTTTATTACTATGGTTCATTAATTTTTCAAATTTTAAAGCACTTGGACGTTCATAGAAACATTTATCAAGATACAGCTTTCTTGTATTAACTAAATGTGAACATTCAAAAAGATAATGGAATTCGTCGCCTAAAGAGTTACTGGTACATAGGTTACAAGTTCTAAGTTCTCTTGGAATATAATCAAACCTTCCTTTTTCAATAGGAAGTTTGTGATTCATACTTCTAAATTTAAAGAGAATTAAAGCTAAATTCATAGGTAACTTGCTGAGGTATGGCTCAAAACAAAAATCCTGTTTATAAATCCTGTAATTTAGACATTTACTGGAATTATTAATTGTACTTCTCCAATTTTGCATAAAATTATCACGCAGTCTTAAATTGACAGTATTTTTGAATGAAGCAGGAGATTCCACATTTTGATTTATCCAAAAATGCGACAATCCAAGATCATTTAAATTATTTCCAACAAAACAGACCCAATCTGATTTAATATTATTAAGAGTATATATATATAAATTATGAGTTGTTCTATATAGAATGCTGATTATCTTATCATGTTTAGAATTAACTTTTTTACCCCAGTTATTGAGAACTCTACTTTTAATTTGTGTTGAAAGTGGGGTAATACCCAACTCCCCATAAATCATAACATTTGGAGTACTCTGTTTCAACTGTAGAATTATTGTATTTTAATTGAAATTTATCCACAACACTCACATCTTCAACACCCCAAACTTCACACCCATACAACAAAATGGGTGCTATCATTGTACCAAACAAGTGTAATTGCATATCTATTGGTAAATTAAGTATCCTAGATTTCCTAATTACAGAAAACATGGCTTTACGGGCTTGATCAATAAGGAATGTTTTAGTTCTGCTGAATTTACCATTAAATGAAAATTGGACACCTAAATATGAGAAATGCTCAACAGTTTCAAGGACAGTCCCCTCATAGTGAAAGTTAGGCATATTACGCAAACCTCTCTTGGTTTTCCAAAATATAATAACTTTGGTTTTATTTGTATTTACTTCAAGATTCCAAAGCTTGCAGTAGTCAGACATAGCGTTTAATGCTAACTGAAGCTGCTGAGAGCTCTCTGACAATATTACAGTGTCATCTGCATACAATAGTAAATACAGTTTAAGATAAACTTCTATTTCATCATCACTTAACATATCATTTATATGTTCTATAAATTTATTGCAGTAATGTACTAGAGTTGTTTCCCCCAACAGTGTTACACCTAATGTAACTTATATTGCATGGTTAAGTGTTGCCTTGCAAAATGAATTCTACTTTATAGTAAAAGATAAACTGCTCCTGTTTTGAAGCTTCCATTAGCTTTTTTAAAGCTTAGATAAGTTAATTTTAGATACATTGTTTCAAATAATTGTCAAATCAAAAGAATTAAGGTGGAAAACGAAATACAGACGATAAAATACATGAAACAATATCGAAACCCCTTGATACCACTAGCCTACTGGTTTGGTCTCTATATTTAAATTAATAAAGCGGACGATTGTTTCCTTTAAGAAAGAATGTCCCTGACGCGTTATAATTACATATCTTCGCAGATGCATGAAGAATCAGCATCAAGTAGTTATCGTTCAGTATACACAAATATACCGGGAGTATTTCTCAATATCTTACAGTTTTAAGTTTGTTTTAATAGATCACTAGAATAAAAACAAATTTGAAAAGTGAACATTTCTTGTGTGTTATACTTACTTGTGACAGAAAAGAAAATTTGTCCAGTCATTCAGATTTTATTAAAGATTTTATGAATGTAGTGGTGGGGTTTTTAGCAATAAACACTTGGTGATGTTTATATATTTATTCTATAAAGAATAAAACCTGTAAAAAATAAAACAACCATAAGACAGCACATTACAAAAAAAATATTTTACAGGACAAATACATTTCACAAAATACATAACACAAAATATTAGAGAACACTTCAAATTACGATAAAAACAATTTCACAAATAAATAAATATATACATATCAGGCTTGATAGAAGAGATTCTTCAAAATAAATAAATTGAATATAAGATAAATGCAAGTATTTCTATAAAGAAATTATTGATCCACTAATTAAGATGTTTTCACTTTGAGAGTCAAACAAGGGGTGGCCAGTTACTAAGAAAATGTTACATTCCAAAAAATAACTTGCATACCAAAATCAATCATCCATCACACAACTTGCAAAACCAGTTCAATCACCCATAACAAAAGGTCAAAAGGACAGAAATATTAATAAAATATAACTAAGAAATATACAAGAAGTACATTGAAAATCATATGTTTGTGCTATTCTCAGTCCAATTTGAGTGAAAAGCGTTTAAACGTTTTCAATTTTGGGTCATTTTTCACTATTATAATAATTATTCTGGAAAAACGGAGCGAGCTAAAAATCTGAAATTTTGCACATAAGTTATTTGTTTAGATCTACATCAAATGGAGTAATAATCAAAAATAATATTTCCAGTCCCATCATGTCAAAAATCCTCAGTGGAGTCCCTTTAAGGGAAATTACCACCGTAAACATTCTAAAAAGATAACTTTGCTAAATTTAAACTTATATACATGAACTTTAATAAAAGGTTTGTTTTCAAGAATTATTTTTATACATGTTGTTAACATGAGAACTTTGCTAAATTGCAAGATTAGTACAAAAAGAAGGCCCTATTGTTGTTAATTTTGATAGTTTATATACATTTCATAGCTGTTTAGCTTTACCACTTTAAATGACTGAAAGTGAGTCTTTTTATTTTAAAAGTTGAGAATCTGTTTTTATTTTTATATGCAGTTTGACATGATTGTATCATAATTTGGGGACCTTTTCGTCATGTGTCAGAGTTAAATTACATGTAGAACTCTGGTTGCCATGGCAACCAAAAGAAAAAACTTTAAATATCTTCTTCTAAAAAATCCAAAGAGCTAGAGCTTAGATAATTGGCATGAAACATCTTCTAGTGAGTGTCTACCAAGTCTTTTCAAATAAAAGCCCTGGGGTCAAAATTGGCCCCGCCCAGGGGTTCATTGATTTTCCCTATATGCATATAGTAAAAACTTAAAAAAATCTTCTTTTAAAGAACCCAAAGACCTAGAGCTAAGATATTTAGCATGAAACATCCTCTAATGGGTGTCTACCAAGTTTGTTCAAATAAAAGCCCTGGGGTCAAAATTGGCCCCGCCCAGGGGGTCATTGATTTTCCCTATATGCATAAAGTAAAAACTTAAAAAATCTTCTTTTAAAGAACCCAAGGAGCTAGAGCTAAGATATTTAGCATGAAACATGTTCTAATGGATGTCTACCAAGTTTGTTCAAATAAGAGCCCTCGGGTCAAAATTGGCCCCGCCCCCGGGGTCATTGATTTTCCTTAAATGTGTATAGCAAAAACTTAAAAATCTTCTTGTAAAGAACCCAAAGACCTAGAGCTAAGATATTTAGCATGAAACATCCTCTAATTGGTGTCTACATAGTTTGTTCAAATAAAAGCTCTGGGGTCAAAATTGGCCCCGCCCAAGGGGTCAATGTTTAATGATTCTCAATTCGGTTTTAGAGACAATAGGTCTACAACAGATTGTGTATTTTTACTCCATTCTATTATTCAAAATATAGTCAATTGTAAATTGAAACTATATTGCGCATTCATCGACTACGAGAAAGCTTTCGATACTATTGTTAGAGATGCGTTATGGTTAAAGCTTTTGAAACTTGGTATAAGTTGTAAAATGTTAACTATGTTACAGTCGATATATGCATCTGTTACCTCTTGTGTAAAATTGTCATCTTCGATGCCTCTCTCTGAATTTTTTCGACGTTACCCTTGGATTAAAACAAGGGGAACCACTCTCGCCGATTTTATTTATCCTTTTTGTAAATGATATATGTGACAACATTGATTATAACTCTCTACTGACAATGATCTTAACCAGTTATCTATGTATATGTTGCTATTTGCTGATGACATAGCGCTCTTTACCACTGACCCGCACAGCTTACAAGCCCAGTTAGATGCAGTCTATAGTTATTCATGAAATGGGGTTTAAAAATAAATGTCAATAAATCAAAAATATGTATTTTGAAAAAACGTAAACAAAGACATCATTTTCAATGGTTTATAAATGTGAAATGCTTGAAGTTGTTGAGACCATTTTGCTATTTAGGTGTAAATTTTAACATACACTGGTAATATGAAAACTGCTGCTATTACGCTGTCTGAACAAGCTTTGAAAGCATACAATTGTTTTTAGGGTTATTCAGTAGAGTAAATTTAGATTATAAAAACTAAAATGTCACTTTTTTGATTCTATTGGTGCTACCAATTGTTATATAATGCAGAGGTTTGGGGTATTTATGATTGTAAAGAAATAGACAAAATTCATGTTAAATTTTGCAAGTATATACTTGGTGTACGTCAGCAAACACCGAATGTTGCTGTGTTTGGTGAGTTAAGGAAGATTTCCTCTTTCTGTTATTTCTAAAGAAAAGAACTCTTAAATTCTGGTTAAAAATTATGAAAAACCAGGACTCACCAATGTAACAACATGTTGTAGACCAGTGTAATCGAAATGTTGATTGTAATTGGGCAAGCAGTATAAAACGCTTGTTAGACAGCTAGGTTTGTAGTGATATTTGGCTTAACTTTAACTTAAATTTTAATTATATGCCAATGTTAAAGCAGCGTCTGCGAGACCAATATTTACAGAACTGGAATACTTCTATACAAAATATGCCAAAGCCTTGATTATTACAGAAAATTTAAAACTTCTTTTTTGTTATAAAAATATCTTGATGTTTAACAAATAAATGTGTTAAGAAAAGACTTTGCTTGTTTCAGACTAGGCTCGCATAACTTAGAAATAGAAACTGGAAGATTTTTTAACATTGATAGAAACGATCGCAAATGTAAACTATGTATATATAACTCTATTGAATCAGAATACCACTTCCTTTTATGTTGTCCAATTTATACTGTTATAAGAACCAAATATTTAGGAAACATTTCATGGCCCACTATACAAAAATTTTCGACTATATTGTCCACTAATAACAAAAAGCTTATTCTTAAATGTGCTCACTATGTTCATAATGCATTTAAATTGAGGCAACAGTCTCTTGAAGATGTAACTGCTTCTTAATTAGTTTCATTCTTGTACTCTTTGTGTTATATATTGTATGATGTAATGTTTGTAAC
The DNA here is from genome assembly GCF_026571515.1 of Ruditapes philippinarum. Classification (NCBI taxonomy): domain Eukaryota; kingdom Metazoa; phylum Mollusca; class Bivalvia; order Venerida; family Veneridae; genus Ruditapes; species Ruditapes philippinarum. Next base: position 17,237 of record NW_026861125.1, read on the forward strand.
TATTTAACTTTTGGCCATATTTGTCATGATACTCTGTGAATGGCCAAAGGTAATGTTTATTTGCCGATTTGCCAATAAAATGAAATGAAATGAAATGAAATGATTTTCCCTATATGCATATAGTAAAAACTTAAAAAATCTTCTTGTAAAGAACCCAAAGAGCTAGAGCTAACATATTTCGCATGAAACATGTTCTAATGGGTGTCTAATAAAAGCCCTGGGGTCAAAATTGGCCCCGCCCCAGGGGATCATTGATTTTCCCTATATGCATATAATAAAAACTTAAAATATCTGCTTTTAAAGAACCCAAAGAGCTAGAGCTAAGATATTTAGCATGAAACATGTTCTAATGGATGTCTACCAAGTTTGTTCAAATAAGAGCCCTCGGGTCAAAATTGGCCCCGCCCCCGGGGTCATTGATTTTCCTTAAATGTGTATAGCAAAAACTTAAAAATCTTCTTGTAAAGAACCCAAAGACCTAGAGCTAAGATATTTAGCATGAAACATCCTCTAATTGGTGTCTACAAAGTTTGTTCAAATAAAAGCTCTGGGGTCAAAATTGGCCCCGCCCAAGGGGTCAATGTTTAATGATTCTCAATTCGGTTTTAGAGACAATAGGTCTACAACAGATTGTGTATTTTTACTCCATTCTATTATTCAAAATATAGTCAATTGTAAATTGAAACTATATTGCGCATTCATCGACTACGAGAAAGCCCGGGGGTCATTGATTTTTCTTATATGTGTATAACAAAAACTTAAAAAATCGTCTTTGAAAAAAACAAATAGCTAGAGTTTAGATACTAAGCTTGAAACATCTTCTAGTGAGTGTCTACCAAGTTTGTTGTAATAAAAGCCCTTGGGTCAAAATTGGCCCCGCTCCGGGGGTCATTCATTTTCCTTATGTATGTATATGTATAACAAAAACTTAAAAAATCTTCTTTGAAAAAACTCAAATAGCTAGAGTTTAGATATTAAGCATGAACCTGAATCATATTAATGTATATTTAAGTTCTGATTCACCTTTCTAAACTGTATCATCTCTTTTTTTTTTCGAAGCACACGTGTAAACAAGTAGTAATCGAGCTACACAAATTTCCATTCATAGCGTGGTGATAGCGTAGTAAAAGCCATGTAAACTCCATTCATAACGCATGTATTTATTTGAAAATTTCACACAGGTGACTAATCTCGGCCAAACAATGTGTATAATATATATATAGACTGTGCATCCATAACTGTCATAATAGATTAGTAAATTCCATTATAATGCCTGCGCATTATCCTCAAGTGTCACAGATTGGAAATACAAAAAATTAAAATCTCATGTATGTTACCAAATATATCCTTTATAATAATTTTTAATTAACAATTAATATTGTCGTGAACATCTTGTTTATAATAGGAACAATGTGTTTATGTTTTCCTATTATTTGGTATTGTATATATAATTACTTCATTATTCTATGTCCCTTATCCTCTTTTCTTTCTCTATTTTTGTCACTTTTTATCTACGGAGTACCTCACCCTACAAATCTATAGTCCTGGAGTGACATAATTATCACTTGATAGTCAAATAACACACAGGGTGAGGATAGGATCTTTCTGGTTCCAATAATATTTCTTTTGGTGTTTATTGTATTCCTGTCTTTTTAAAAACTTTGGGCATATATTCTTCTGCAAAAGATCAGGTGATATCCATACAAAAATCCCGGACCCGATTCAAAAAGCTCTGAGTTTTCTTATTCTTTCATCTCTACATCAAGTGTAAATGATATCTTAGATAGCTTCAAAAAATTCATTATCTTTGGTTTCATTATAACGTACAGAGTTTTTTCCACAAAAAGAGACATTTTACAAGGAATTACAGCACTTCGACGTCTATCTTCTTTTACAGAAACATGCGTTTAGCAACAATATAGAATCTGATTCGATCTCTTTGAAAATTTTTCCTCACCTTTCAGACAAAAGACCAGGAATTGTTGATAATCACGGTGGAATTCTGGTGTATGTCAAAAGTAATATTCCAGCCATAAAAGGCAAGACCTTGAAGATAAGTGGTGTTGAATTGTTTGGGTAGAACTAAGATTCTCATTACAAAATTCCTCATTGGTACTTTTTATCGACCTCCAAATTCCCCTTCACACGTGTTATCAAATATTAGAAACGTTCAATTGACCTTGCCTTTGATACTGACATTTAAAAAAACATTAGTTGTTACAGGAGATCTTAATCTAGATTTATTAAAACCAGCAACATCTAAAAAATTGGTTAGATTTTTAGCCACTCAGTATAAATGTCACAAATTATAAACGAACCAACACATTTTATCCGAATCATCGTCTTTCTCTTATCGACGTTTAACCTTGTTTTCTTCTGAGTTGTAGTGTCAATACATCAGGTGTTGGTGACCCTTTTCTTGATCAAAACAAAGATATCACTGTCCAGTTTATTGCTTACTTCACTGCAAACAAACCACATGCTAAATCAATTTAAACTCTTGTCTGGAAATATGACCCAATGTAATTTTGACAATATGAGGCGGATGCAGCTGCATATAACTGGGATTCTCTAGAAAATAATGATATTGATACCTATGCAAACAATATAACACAGACAATTATAATGCATTATCAAAGAAACACATCCCAAACAAAACAGTAACAATTTAGACAATCAGATCCTCCATGGAGCATAACGAAAAAAAAAAATTATAACAAAAAGGAAAAGAGCGTATGATAAAGCTAAAAAATCAAATAATGAAAAAAACACTGGAATAAACTATAAAACATTAAGAAACAAAAACAACTCACTACTTAGAAATGCCAAATGCTGAACATACCAAAAAACTGTCGGAAAAATTTAAGAAATCAAAATCTAAACCATCAATTACTGGAAAATCCTCTAAAATTTATTAGGCCAGCAGTAAATACGTAATGTTAAAATATTAAATGACAAATGGCAACTTGTTGAACATCTGACACTGAAAAGGCAAACTTACTAAATAATTTTTTCCAATTGCAATCCTCACTTGATGATAAGAATAAACCTGTTTTCCCTAACTCTGATATTAATCATAATAATAATAACAATAATTATCTTGATATAATACATATTACATATGAAGAGGTTCAGGACACTCTAAAAACACTAAGTGTAGGCCAAAAGCATCAGGGCCTGATAATATTAATAACAGAATTCTCAAGGAACTGTCAGGAGAAACTTGCTGTACCTCTATGTCGTTTATTTAAATAAATCAATTTAGAACTTCAAAAGTCCCGTCACAATGGAAGCTTGCCAATGTTGTGCAGTTAATATAAGAAAGGAGACCCAACAATTGCTTTTCTAACTATAGACCAATATCACTCCTTTAGCACAGTTAGTAAAACTTTAGAAAAAATTAAACACAAACACATTTTCAACTCTTTGTCTCAAATAACACAATAACTGCATTGCAATCTGGTTTTTTCCAAAAAAACGACCCCTCTATGACTAATCAACTTGGTCCTCTATATATAAACACATTTTTGTAAAGCCCTTGATGATGGCAAAGAAGTAAGAGCTGTTTTCTGTGATATATCCAAAGCTTTTGATCGTGTTTTTGGCACCAAAGGTCCATTCTAAGCTTGGAGTCTACTGGAATAAATGGTGTGTTATTTAAATTGGTTTCGCGATTATCTTTCTGAAAGAAAACAAAAAGTAGTTCTTCCCTGGCGGCTCATCACAAATGGTTCTATCACAGCTGGAGTGCCACAAGGGTCTATATTAGGTCCGCCTTCTTTTTCCTCATATATATCAACGATATTGTCCTTGACATAAATTCATATATCAGACTCTTTGCAGATGATACAAGTTTTGTATATTATCGTTGACAATCCTGCTACCGCTGCTTGCAACACTTAACTTAGATCTCGAGAAAATTACTGTATGGGCAAAACAGATGGCTTGTCACTTTCAAAATCCAAATAAAACTGAATCTGTCATTTTTCCCGTAAGGTTAATAAACCTGTTCATCCTCCCCTTAGTATGAACGGAATACAAATAAATGAGGTGACCACTCACAAACATCTTGGAGTAACTTTTTCATCTGAAGGAACTTGGCATACCCATATAAATGAATATATCACAAAAGGCATGGCAAACGACTTAATATTATGAGGTCTTTAAATTCATCACTGATCGTAGATCACTCGAAACTATATATCTTCTTTCATCCGGCCTCTTCTTGAATACTCAGATGTTAGTCTGGGATAATATTTACTCAACAAGATGAATTCGAGTTAGAAAAAATCCAACTTGAAGCCTGCAGAAATTATAACTGGTACAACGAAACTTGTTTCTTTCTCAAATCTGTATGAAGACACATGTTTTCAAAACCCCTAAAAGTAAGACGCTATAAACACAAACTAATTCTGCTATATAAAATGTTCAATCACCTATCTCCACAATATTTATCTTCCATAGTTCCAAACACAGTAGGACAAACTTCAGTATACAACTTACGAAATGCAAGTAACACTAGGAAATATTTTCTGTCAAACTCAACTTTATTCAAAATTCATTCTTACCATCTTCGATAAAGACTGGAATGATCTCCCTGTCGAACTAAGAAATGCACCATCGCTTGCAATTTTCAAAAAAAGACTAAATGAAGATGTCCAAAAAGTTCCAGCTCACTATTATATAGGTGAAAGAAGATATCAAATAATACATACACGATTAAGAACACAATGTAGCTCTCTAAAAGAACATCTGTTTTCAAAAAAACATAAAAGAAAGCCCTTTTTCTTTATGTGGTGAAATAGAAAATACAGAACACTATTTCCTCCGCTGCCCCAATGTATCAAGATGACCGCACTATCCTTATAAACAATTTAAGTCAAATCACAACTGTTACATTGAAATAATTTACTATAACGGCGATAATTCACTTACCGGTGCTCAAAACGAAACAATTTATATCACAATATACATAAATACATACAAAAAAAAAAAAGATTTGATACATAATTAATATTCGTTTGAAAAGAAAAAGGTCCTCCAACTCCATAGTAGTAAAGTGACTTTTTCTTTCTCTTGTTCCTTATCTCTTCTTCTCTTCTATTATTACTTCTCCTCCAATGTACATGTTTTAATAATTTAAATTTCTCACATATTAGTTTAATTAACCAATCCCACTAAACTAAGCAATATATCCCTTTAAAAAATGAATTCATACTCGTGCTTAATACCTCTAATCTAACAGCAATGTATTCTTTAAAATTAGTTCATGAATACTTGACATAAAACATAGTATGTATGTAGTAGAAGAAAGCAAGAACAAGTCGATATGAATATGTATAGTTTAGTTTAGATATTTATATTTTTGTTACCATTTTTTGAAATTTGTTAAATACTGATTACGGAGAGAGTTTTCAAAAAAGCTTTTCAAGCTTCCTACTCAATCCGTAAATTTTATTTTATGTAATTTATTATGTAAATGTGTGGTTTATAAATAAAATATTGTTTAAACTAAGCATGAACCATTTTCTAGTAAGTGTCTACAAAGATTGTTCAAATAAAAGCCCTTGGGTCAAAACTGGCCCTGCCCCAGGTGTGTCATTGTTTTTAACTATATGTGTAAAGAAAAAACTTGACCAGCTAGAACTTAGATGTTTAGCATGAAACATCTTCTAATGGGTGTCTACCAAGTTTGTTCAAATAATAGCCCTGGGGTTTAAACTGGCCCCGCTACGGGGGCCTATATACAGGTGAGCGACTTCAGGGCCATCATGGCCCTCATGTTTGTAATAAATGTTTAATGATCTTATTCTATGTAGGCCTACAGAGAATAAGAAAACTATTGGAAGTTCTGTTTTGTCTCTTAATTGGGAATTGTTTGCATACATGTTAGGCATGGCTTTATTATGATCCATGTTCATTGAAAATTGGTTGGAATTATGGAAGGGAAATGATTGAAATTTCGTTGGATACTGACTGGAATTTCGTTAAGTGGTTTGGTTAACGCTAAGAGTTGGTTTGAAATTAGTTGTATATACATTTTTCTAACACTTTTGTGATTTTTCCACTATAGGCAAAGAAGAAGAAAAAACGTTGTTAAACTGCCAATAAACAGTGGGGGACTACATGTATATGCGGCTGTTTTTTTTTTATTTCAACAATAATATAGTTAACACATTTTTTAAAAACAACAACAATAACGCATTTTTATTTTCCGTTCTTACAATGTTTTCTTTATAAGAACTGAAAATATGAATAAAAATGCTTTCTATTGTTGCTTTGAAAGGCTTTGTAAACTATATAATTGAGGGTGAAAACATAACAGCCACATATACAAGTAGTCCCTAATGCAGTTTAACACCGTTTTTTCATCTTTGTCTGTAGTGAAAAAGTCACGCGGAGTGTTAGAATTGTTGATGTCGTGTTAGAAATAATTTATTACATGCTTTTCGGTGGTTTATAGAAAAATATCAGTGACATAAAACTGGTAATTTCACTGTTTGAAACAGTGAAATTACCACTTTGATAATTTCACTGTTTTGAATTTAAGCCCCTTACGTTGTTTCAGTGAAATACAGCGTGCACAGAACTGGGTACCAAACTTAATGACGTGACGTCGTAAATGACGTCACGTTATATTATTATATTTGGCGCGCTATTCATTCAGTATTAGGTTTAATGTCTTTTTAAAAACGTTTCTCTGCATAAAATAAAAAGAAAATTTGTTTAGTTTAGTGTAAGATCAAATATATTTCACCTTGTGAACACCAAAAGTTCATATTTCACTCGTGGCTGCGCCACTCGTGAAATATACCTTTTGGTGCTCACTCGGTGAAATATATTCTGATCTTACACTGAACTAAACAAATATCCTCTATATATCCAAATCGGCGATTCGCCCTCGTGATATAATTCCTCACATCCGAACTCCAAACAGTGATTTTATTGAGCTTGGGATATATTATTTTTTAAATTACATTTGGATTTATGTCATTCATGACGTTTGGTGGACGTCGGATTCTGACGTCTAAAAACTGTCATATACAACTAAATTCCAACGCCTAATCAACGTTGATGCAACGTCATGTGTTTGCTGGGAAATAACTCTCGAGATGCTGTATTGAAGAAAGGTTTAACCTTGATATTGATGCACTTTTCAAAAGATAAAATTACTAAAAAATGCTTAGTTTGAATCCACTCAGATATGTTTCATTTCCAATAGAAATTAAAAACTGTAGGCAGCTTTAATGATTTTCATTTTATTTCATTCATTATACTATGATCGCGTGACCTTTTATTCATGCACTGACCAAAGCAGAGTTTTGTACATGCCACAGGGACATACCCATATGGGCCTGAATATCGATCTTTGTCCTGTCTGTCCATTGTAGTACTTTATAGGCGGCGACTTCTTATGGTCACATAATCGAATTGTTCAATATGGCACCACAGTGCCTGTTTTACACCTGGATATCCATGCGTTTTTCTCCTAAGATCTAAACTATATATCTATGAAGAAGACAACAATGAAAATTTCAATAGAATCTATTTTAGAAACACATAGTACATTATTAAAATTGATCGCATGTAGCATTTTGATAAAAACCGGGCATTTTTATTATTTCAATTAACATAAATATTTTTTAATAGTAACAAAAAACCAAATACAATGTATTGTTATCTGAAATACATTTGTACAACAATAAATAGCAAAATGTTCGCCCATAGTAACAAAAATGTTTGAGTGTTTAACATAAAGTGTAAAACTATGCTTAGCTGCCAAAATAATCAATGAATTCTTGCAGCTACCTTTGTAATTTTGTTATGACACCTATCACACTTAAACAATTTATTAGCCCACGTACCCACCTGGTCATAACGAAAGTCTGCCTGTAAGCACATTTTTACCGCAATGGTACTTATTAGTATTCACTATCATATATGTTTTAAACGATTCATATTTGAAGTAACACGAAACATTGATAGTTTTGTTCACGATCAAATGGTAGATTTTCAAATGTCCTTCATCTGAAATTATAAAGACAAAATGTTTGTGACATATATTTATAAAAGCTCTTATTGCTTTAGATTTTGTAACGGCACAATGCTTTATGAATTACAAAGTATCATTGTATCTAAGCAAAAACTATTTATAAATGAAAAAAAAAGTAAACGTCTGTGTGATAGACACGATTTGTCAAAGACCCGATGATCAAGTAATTTGAAACTTTTACATGAACACCAGCAGCGATTTGTGCCTTAAGCATCCGTATTCTGAAAACAATCGATCATTGGGTCCTGTGTTCACTAAGAAAAGATCAGGATCACGTTATCCTTATTTTGTTTTCATTGTTTTATGTCACTAAAACTAATCGTGTTTTGCTAGAATTAAATAGTAAGTATTCAAAATGTAAAAAAAAATGATGATTTGCAAAGAAACCAAACTATTTTGGGATAAAGTCAACAAATAACAAAATAAATACAAAAATATTCGGATCAAAATAAGGATCAATTTTAGGAACAGGATCAATATTTGGATCAACTGTAAAATGCCCGTATCTTTAGAAAAAAATAACAATACATTTATTCTAAAATGCTATTGCAAGTCCAGTTTTATCAAATTAATATAAGATATTTAATCTATGAAGATAAAGAATGAAGAATATAAGAGTTTTTAAATTGATCCTGATCTTGATCCTGATCCTTAAATCTTTGTGAACACGGGGAATGGGTTCTAACTACTGTATGTATTTGCAGAGTCTGTAGATAGTGTCGACTTATATGTCGTGCAATATTGACATGTTGTTTTTTTAAGCGCGACAGTAGACATAGCAACGAAATACGATAACAGTATATCATAAGATTTTTATCAAAATTATAATTATAGGATGATGACGAGGATATAATTTCTACAATGTTTCTATAGGGATTGTTCAATAGCGCTAGAATATCAGCTGGGAATATTCTGATCAATGTCAAACCAGGTACCAAATATTTCATGAAACTGTTGTTGTTTTGTTATAATTTTGAATCTCATCGTATTGATTGTGATCAGCGCTGAGATTACAATTAATGAACACATTGTTAGTGACAACAGTCTTCCTGAACTTCACTGTTGAGTGCAACAGACCATCGCCCAGACATGAGCCAAATTTCTTAAGAACAACGATTAAACATATACATAGAAAAATCGAAAACGAAAAATGGGGCCCAATCCAGAGCCCCGGGGGTTTGAGCCCCCGGCCCTGCGGCGTCCCGTTTTTTTTCGTGCGTTTTTTTCTGATGATATTCCTCTGTTTCAAATACATTTTAAAATTTTAAAACAAAATTTAAAGGAAAAATTTATTGTTTGAAGTTTTCCCAAGTGGATAAATTATTTTGAAAAGAAAAAAAATTGACATCTTTTTTTAAAATTATCCCATAATCTTTTAAAATAGTTTTTTTAAAAAAAGACCCAATTTTAATCATTATTACCCCCGAAAGAATACTTATACTTTTAAAGAATCTTAAAATTTTATTTTAATTTAGGACTTTAATTTAGAATTTAATTTAATTTAGTGTAATATTTTAGAGATTTTCCTTGGCAAATAACTGGTAAGGGGAACATTGCCAAAAGAGATGTATAACAGATTCAATTTCCGTTATACAAAGATCACAAAGACTCGAGGAAGAAAGGTTTTGTTTCAGGCGACTTCTGTTTGTAGCAATTATAATTTAACACAATGTGTAGATATTATATTGATATAGTGTCTATCGTTGTTCTTAAAATGTTCCGGTATGTTTTGTTCCAACATAATTTTTAAAGATATTTCCCACCTATTTTCAGCAGTATTTTTTATGTTATCTTGTTTAAACTGATGTTCATTTGAGAAAATATACGGACGATATTTGAAGTATTAGAGCAAATGGATAAAATGAAACAAGATGCAATTTTATTTTTACTGAATTTGAAAAAAGCCTATGGCAGTAGACCGCAACTTTATTTTTCAAATCTTGGATTTCTTTTTTTAAATTTTGGCAATACAATAATACAGTTGATAAAACTTTTAAAACTTTTTTAAAACTTCTTTTCAACTTTACAAGCAAACATGGAAAACTAAAAGGCATATGCGTAAATTGAATTGAGGTTAAAAATGAATGTGTTATTTAACATAACATAACATAATATTTATTCAGCATTAAATGTTACAACATTTATAGCCATTTCAATAAATAATACAAACATATAAGGGCAAGTACATGGTTAACAGAGAATTATATACAAATGATGTATACAAATTAATCTTAAATTATTTTTTTAACAGAGTGAACATAATTGATTTTTAAAGTCTTTCCTTAACAATATTTCTCATCATTATTATCATTTATCTGTTGTGTTATTTCTATAGTAAAACATATTACAAAGAATATTTTTCTCTTGTAACGAGCAACATTTGTGTTAATTGAATACATTTTTGTAAAACAAATAGAATATTGAGATCCATTTCATTGTGTTTACATTTCCTTAAAATACTTACAAAAGATTAAAAGTTAAAAAGAAAACAAAGCAGTGAACATCAGGTTATGATAATGAAATTCGTTTTGGAATAAAGAAGAATTATTGCATATGGAAAGCTTTGTATATGAATTTGCTGACATTCAAAATACTTTTAACAGAGTCTAAATTCATAAGTGAGATAAATTTTGCTTAGTAAGCCAATGACAAAAATATGGATTGAAGTAGGTTTTTCTTAAGTAAGTGTATTTTGGGCATACTAAAAAAAGTGGTACTCGTTTTCTATAACATTCATATTACAATTTGAACATATTCTTTGATTTCTAGGAATATTAAAATGTCTACCCTTTTCAATCATTAAATCATGAGATGATAGTCGGAATCTTGTCAGTGCTATTTTAAATTTACTATTTGGTATTACATCTAAATATCGTTCTGCTTTTAATTCTTTCTTATACCAGCTATATGACTGTAATCTATTTGAAGTTCTAATTTCAGCATCCCATGATTGTTTACTAGTATATATATATCAATTATTCTTTGTTTAATAGTTTGTAAAGATACGATGTCAGCATTTTGGGATAGCCAAATGTTTGACATACCTATTTCATCGAAAATTTGTTGAACATGTCCGACCATTATAGTTATTACCATCATTAAAATCATCTTTAAGCATATTGTATGTCATTTTAAGTAATGTATTATCATGTGATTTTAATATTCGTATCCAAAATCTAATTAAATTTATTTTACGCTGTATCATCATAGGATACCTTCCTAGTTCACCATATAATGACACAAGGTTTGTACTTTTACGAACGTGTAATATTTTTCGCATGAATTTATAATGAATCACTTCTATATCATTTGCACTATGGTATCCAAATATTTCTGAGCCATAATTCAAAATTGATCCTACAAGACTATCGAATAAGTTACATTTTTCTTTTGTATTCAGATTTAATTGGTTATAAATAATAAATAAATTATGAAGTGCATATAGAGAGTGTTTTGCTATGTGTTTTTGTGTTCTATTCCAGTTGCCGTTTTTAAAAAGGGTTATTCCTAAGTATTTGAACGAATCCACGATACGTTATTAAAAATGAAAGAATGCGTTGTTTTTCGTCCTTTTTCGAAAATCATTATTTTTGTTTTAGATGTATTTACTCTTAAATCCCACAGACCGCAGTTTAATTGTAAGTCATTAAGTACTGACTGTTATGCATGTGGTGTTTCTGCAAAAATGACAGCATCATCGGCAAAAAGCAATAAATATAATTTGACGTCATCTATAGAGCAGATGCCGTCTATGTTACTATTTATATTCAAAAGAATGTCATTTACGAAAAATAAGAACATCAGACTGGAACTGGGATCTCCTTGTTTAACTCCAATGTTTGACGTGAAAAAAGTCGAGTTTTCTGATTTAAATCTTACGCATGCTTTCACTGTATTATACATAGCTCTTATAGAACTAACAAATCGGGAGCTTACATTTTCTGTTATTAGTTTATGAAATAAATGAGATCTCGTAATTTTATCGAAGCATTTTTTGAAATCTATAAAACAACATAATATTTTTTCTTTAACGACAAAGTTTTAGCTATAATTGAATGTAATATATAGACGCAATCAATTGTTGATTTACCTGCCTGAAAGCCAAATTGATTTTCAATGATTGTTTCGTTTGTTTGAGTCCAGTTCGTCAAGCGGTTTAACAGAATTTGAGAGTAGATTTTTGATATAATATTAATTAGAGTTATTTCTCTATAATTTTGTAGGTTTTCTATGTCCCATCCTTTGTATATAGTTATTATAATTCCTTCGCCAAACGATTCAGGATATTGTCCAGTAGTAAATAAATGGTTGAATAGGTGGAGCATAAAGGGTGCAATTTGAGTAAATGTATGTTTAAAAAGCTCCGCAGGCAGAGTATCAAAGCCGCTGCTTTTATTATTCTTTTGTGAGAAAACAGCATTTTTAAGTTCCATATAAGAAATCATTTGGTCTAGATATTCATCATTTACAGACTCATTTAAACTTTCATTTTCATTTATACTTGCGGTACTGTATAATGTTTTAAAATGTTCATGTATGTCCTGAATATCAAGATTTTCGGCAGTTCCTTTACTTTTTGTATATTGATTTTTTATTTTTCTCCAGAATTATTTTGGGTTAGCTTTAATTAGTTTTGCCAGCCTTTGTTTTTCATCGTTATTATATTTCATTTTATTGAAACGTTTGGTTTTATTATATGCTGTTTTGGCCTGAATATATTCTTGTCGTGAATTAGCACAGTGTTTGTTAAGTAAGAATATATTTCTTTTTCTTTTGAACGTAGATCTTGCATCATAACACTCCGAATTAAACCAAGGTTGTTTGTTATTTTTAAAATGTTTGTTCGGCTTTTTATTTATTGAACATTTTAACATAGAAGATGCCGACTCTTTAAGAATGTTTATGAAGCGTTCTGTTATATCATTTATATTATTCGTTGTGTCAGATCTGTCAGATTTTGTATTTCATTACTCTTTAATGATAAATTATAATTAAGTTCATCAATCTTTGAGTTATCCCAAGCAATACGAATATTCTGTTGTTTGTCGTTATTATTATTTAATGTAGTTTGTAACGTTTTTTTATTGAAACTTATAGATATTCCCGAGTGATCAGAAAATTCGTTAGGGTTTAATATTTCAAAGTGTTTTACATGACAAATATCGTTTGGTTTTAATAAAAAATAATCTACTACACTAGACCCATTTAAAGAATGAAATGTAAACTCTCCTATGCCTTGATCTTTACCTAGACGGCCATTGCCTATTATATACGATGAAGACTGACATAATTCTATGAGTCGTTTACCGTAAGTATCGAGCACGTGATCTTTTGATACACGTGGCGGAATGAAAACAGATGACAACTGGTCATCATTATCTTATATCTGTCGAAATCGAGATAATCAGCTTCGTTTGAAAATTCTAGTGTTTAATTCCCCTAATAAGAAACATTTTCCCATTGATGAGTATTTTTCAAACCCTGTCTCTATTTCTTCAAAAAAATCAAAATTACCTGTATTAACAAGCTTTGAGGTAATTGGTGGTATATAAAAAAGACAAATGTATACATCTTCCTTAAAATCAAATAAACATTTAGATAGTTTAAGCCATAACATGCCTTTTTGTATTTTTTCAATAATTTCTATATGTTTACTAGATTTTGTCGATAATATATTGATAGACCACCGCTATATCGACCTTTCTTCGTGTTAATAGTCTTATTGCCATATAGGTGTTCACTACAATATCCACTTAAATCTAAGTTTAAACATGTTTGCTTAGAAACCCATGTTTCGGACAAAAGAACTATATCATATTGATGAATAATTTCTAAAACGTCTGTATCTGAAAGTTTTCTACATAAACCATTAATGTTCCATGTTAATAATCTGATGTCCGAATTCTCGTGACAATCCTAATCACGTTTGTGCGGTGGTTCACATATCTTGTCATCAACAAAACACTTCACTAATTTCTTATATATAATCTTTTATTCCACTTTTCAGTGACTGATATAGCAATTAATTAACACGTTTACATGAGAACATAACATAATAACATACGATTACTGATTATATACACGAAAAGCATGTCATACACAATGTCATACATTAAATATAGAGTTACATTATATAGAATTATAACAACCTGCATACACAATGTTAACTTATCAATAAGCACATGATATATTGTCAATGTTCGACATAATGGTATTTACTGAATATTTTTAACCTTTTCCCTCATATAAGCGTGTTTCGACGGCTTTTTGCCCCCCCCACTTTTTGAGGCCTCAGTAAAAAAATGCCCTAATTAGGCCCCAAACACTGGTTTTCGTTTGAGAAATGTTGTTAAAAATAAGTGACCACCTTTTCGGCGCGGTCCCCCATCCAAATGTTACATTAGGGGGTTGCCAGAAGGGGATGTGTCCCCTTCTGTTTGGGGGGGGGGTTGAAGGGGGCGCAGTTCCCCTCATCGCCAAGAAAATTTTGGACATGTGACAGGCTAAAAATGGCCTCAGGTCGATCTTAGGGTAACTAGTAACCGACGCTGAAAAGCCTTTTACTCTATCTCAATTCATTAAGAAGTTGCAGCACTTTGAAATCAGTTTTGATTAAAAAACAATGCAAAATAGTGATTTTTTGGCAATTTTGAGACGCCCCCCTGTTGCCATGGTAACAGGAAATTTACGATTGAGCATGCTGTTACAGAGGCTATGGTGTAGTCAACATTTGTGCCAAATTTCATCAGTATTATTTCCTCATACTTACCTTAAATTCAGGTAACAGTCTTCTATTATATTGATAAATACTGTATCACCATGTAACGCGTGTATAACAAACAAAAAAATCTTGAATTTGGTCTTTTGGAAATTCATCCCATTTTTTTCATTCCAGAGTGTGTTCTACTTTCAGTATGGAAAGAAACCATTTTTTTAATTTGACATGAAAAATATATATGTAATATTACTATATTATAATATTAGTCCCTTTTGTTACTATTTGTATATTTGTTACAATTATAACATACTTTGATATTTCTATCATCTATATTCTGTTACTGAAACAGAACACAATACAGTCATGTCACATAACATTTACAAGTCTTGTAAGTCTTGTTTGTATTCAATGGAATTACTTTCCTTACCAGGTAGGCATCAGTGAAAGCATTTTTTATATTAAATATTTTCCCCTCTTTTTAACGATAAACAGTTATGGACAGTGAATAAGATAGATAAGTATAATTATGCAAAAAATGGTTTACAAAACATTCGGAAAAAATCTACAATAGTACTTAATCTGAATATAACATGACCTGTGCGTAGGAATAATTTGGTAAGGTATCTGTAATGAGCACATTTTTTTTGCGCGGAGCTTCTCAATTGCTGCATTGCAGCAACATTTGTACTTGTATTTTAGAGATTTTCCTTGGCAAATAACTGGTAAGGGGAATCGCACTTATTCATCTAAAACAACGTAATTTGGAGTCTGCGATACCTAATATCACACCTAATATGATTTTGCAAAATTTTATATGAATCTTATCAACCTCTTTAGGACAATATATTCCCCATACTTCCACTGAACATTGCCAAAAGAGATGTACAACAGAGTGAATGTCCATTATACAAAGATCACAAAGACTCGAGGAAGAAAGGTTTTGTTTCAGGAGACTTTTGTTTGTAGCAATTATTATGTGTAGATATTATATTGATATAATGTCTATCGTTGTTCTAAAAATGTTCCGGTATGTTTTGTTCCAACATAATTTTTAAAGATATTTCCCACTTATTTTCAGCAGTATTTTTTTATGTTATCTTGTTTAAACTGATGTTCATTTGAGAAAATATACGGACGATATTTGAAGTATTAGAGCAAATGGATAAAATGAAACAAGATGCAATTTTATTTTTTACTGAATTTGAAAAAGCCTATGGCAGTAGACCGCAACTTTATTTTTCAAATCTTGGATTCTTTTTTTAATTTTGGCAATACAATACTACAGTTGATAAAACTTTTAAAACTTTTTTAAAACTTCTTTTCAACTTTACAAGCAAACATGGAAAACTAAAAGGCATATGCGTAAATTGAATTGAGGTTAAAAATGAATGTGTTATTTAACATAACATAACATAATATTTATTCAGCATTAAATGTTACAACATTTATAACCATTTCAATATATAATACAAACATGTAAGGGCAAGTACATGGTTAACAGAGAATTATATACAAATGATTTATACAAATTAATTTTAAATTATTTTTTTAACAGAGTGAATATAATTGATTTTTAAAGTCTTTTCTTAACAATATTTCTCATCATTATTATCATTTATCTGTTGTGTTATTTCTATAGTAAAACATATTACAAAGAATATTTTTCTCTTGTTACGAGCAACATTTGTGTGAATTGAATACATTTTGTAAAACAATTAGAATATTGAGATCCATTTCATTGTGTTTACATTAACTTAAAATACTTACAAAAGATAAAAAGAAAACAAAGCAGTGAACATCAGGTTATGATAATGAAATTTGTTTTGGAATAAAGAAGAATTATTGCATATGAAAAGCTTTGTATATAAATTTTCTGACATTCAAAATACTTTTAACAGAGTCTAAATTCATAAGTGAGATAAATATTTGCTTAGTAAGCCAATGGCAAAAATATTGATTAAAGTAGGTTTTTCTTAAGTAAGTGTATTTTGGGCATACTAAAAAAAGTGATACTCGTTTTCTATAACATTCATATTACAATTTGAACATATACTTTCATTTCTGGGAATATTTAAATGTCTTCCTTTTTCAATCATTAAATCATGGGATGATAGTCGGAATCTTGTCAGTGCTATTTTAAATTTACTATTTGGTATTACATCTAAATATCGTTCTACTTTTAATTCTTTCTTATACCAGCTATATGACTGTAATCTATTTGAAGCTCTAATTTCAGCATCCCATGATTGTTTATATATATCAATTATTCTTTGTTTAATAGTTGTAAAGATACGATGTCAGCATTTTGGGATAGCCAAATGTTTGACATACCTATTTCATCGAAAATTTGTTGAACATGTCCGACCCAATTAAGACCATTATAGTTATTACCATCATTAAAATCATCTTTAAGCATATTGTATGTCATTTTAAGTAATGTATTATCATCTGATCTTAATATTCGTTTAAATTTATTTTACGCTGTATCATCATAGGATACCTCCCTAATTCACCATATAATGCAACAAGGTTTGTACTTTTATGAACGTGTAATATTTTTCGCATGAATTTATTATGAATCACTTCTTTATCATTTGCACTATGGTATCCAAATATTTCTGAGCCATAATTCAAAATTGATTTTACAAGACTATCGAATAAGTTACATTTTTCTTTTGTATTGAGATTTAATTGGTCATAAATAATAAATAAATTATGAAGTGCATATAGAGAGTGTTTTGCTATGTGTTTTTGTGTTCTATTCCAGTTGCCGTTTTAAAATAGGGTTATTCCTAAGTATTTGAACTAATCCACGATTTCTAACACTACGTTATTAAAAATGAAAGAATGCGTTGTTTTTCGTCCTTTTTCGAAAATCATTATTTTTGTTTTAGATGTATTTACTCTTAAATCCCACAGACCGCAGTATAATTGTAAGTCATTAAGTATTGACTGTAATGCATGTGTTATTTCTGCAATTTGACAGCATCATCGGCAAAAAGCAATAAATATAATTTGACGTTATCTATAGAACAGATGCCGTCAATGTTACTATTTATATTCAAAAGAATGTCATTTACGAAAAATAAGAACATCAGACTGGAACTAGGATCTCCCTGCTTAACTCCAATGTTTGACGTGAAAAAAGTCGAGTTTTCTGATTTAAATCTTACGCATGCTTTCACTGTATTATACATAGCTCTTATAGAACTAACAAATCGGGAGCTTACATTTTCTGTTATTAGTTTATGAAATAAATGAGATCTCGTAATTTTATCGAAGCATTTTTTGAAATCTATAAAACAACATAATATTTTTTTCTTTAACGACAAAGTTTTAGCTATAATTGAATGTAATATATAGACGCAATCAATTGTTGATTTACCTGCCTGAAAGCAAAATTGATTTTTAATGATTGTTTCGTTTGTTTGAGTCCAGTTCGTCAAGTGGTTTAACAGAATTTGAGAGTAGATTTTTGATATAATATTAATTAGAGTTATTTCTCTATAATTTTGTAGGTTTTCTATGTCCCATCCTTTGTATATAGTTATTATAATTCCTTCGCCAAACGATTCAGGATATTGTCCAGTAGTAAATAAATGGTTGAATAGGTGGAGCATAAAGGGTGCAATTTGAGTAAATGTATGTTTAAAAAGCTCCGCAGGCAGAGTATCAAAGCCGCTGCTTTTATTATTCTTTTGTGAGAAAACAGCATTTTTAAGTTCCATATAAGAAATCATTTGGTCTAGATATTCATCATTTACAGACTCATTTAAACTTTCATTTTCATTTATACTTTCGGTACTGTATAATGATTTAAAATGTTCATGTATGTCCTGAATATCAAGATTTTCGGCAGTTCTTTTACTTTTTGTATATTGATTTTTTATTTTTTCCAGAATTATTTTGGGTTAGCTTTACTTAGTTTTGCCAGCCTTTGTTTTTCATCGTTATTATATTTCATTTTATTGAAACGTTTGGTTTTATTATATGCTGTTTTGGCCTGAATATATTCTTGCCGTGAATTAGCACAGTGTTTGATACGTAAGAATATATTTCTTTTTCTTTTGAACATAGATCTTGCATCATAACACTCCGAATTAAACCAAAGTTGTTTGTTTTTTTAAAATGTTTGTTCGGCTTTTTATTTATTGAACATTTTAACATACAAGATGCCAACTCTTTTAGAATGTTTATGAAGCGTTCTGTTATATCATTTATATTATTCGTTGTGTTAATCATATCTGTCAGATTTTGTATTTCATTACTCTTTAATGATAAATTATAATTAAGTTCATCAATCTTTGAGTTATCCCAAGCAATACGTTGTTTGTCGTTATTATTATTTAATGTAGTTTGTAACGTTTTTTTATTGAAACTTATAGATATTCCCGAGTGATCAGAAAATTCGTTAGGGTTTAATATTTCAAAGTGTTTTACATGACAAATATCGTTTGGTTTTAATAAAAAATAATCTACTACACTAGACCCATTTAAAGAATGAAATGTAAACTCTCCTACGCCTTGATCTCTATCTAGACGGCCGTTTCCTATTATATACGATGAAGACTGACATAATTCTATGAGCCGTTAACCGTTAGTATCGAGCACGTTAGTCTGGATTACCTGCCCTTTGTCTATTTGTTTACAATATAAGCTGGGAACCAGACTACGAGCACGTGATCTTTTGATACACGTGGCGGAATGAAAACAGACGACAACTGGC
Organism: Ruditapes philippinarum; assembly: GCF_026571515.1. Taxonomy (NCBI): domain Eukaryota; kingdom Metazoa; phylum Mollusca; class Bivalvia; order Venerida; family Veneridae; genus Ruditapes; species Ruditapes philippinarum. The sequence continues at coordinate 36,734 of NW_026861125.1, forward strand.
CATCATTATCAATATATCTGTCGAAATCGAGATAATCAGCTTCGTTTGAAATTCTACTGTTTAAATAATTCCCCTAATAAGAAACATTTCCCCATTGATGAGTATTTTTCAAACCCTCTCTCTATTTCTTCAAAAAAAAATCAAAATTACCTGTATTAACAAGCTTTGAGGTAATTGGTGGTATATAAACAAGACAAATGTATAAATCTTCCTTAAAATCAAATAGCATTTAGATAGTTTAAGCCATAACATGCCTTTTTGTATTTTTTTAATAATTTCTATATGTTTACTAAGATTTTATCGATAATATATTGATAGACCACCGCTATATCGTGTTAATAGTCTTATTGCCATATAGGTGTTCACTACAATATCCACTTAAATCTAAGTTTAAATATGTTTGCTTAGAAACCCATGTTTCGAACAAAAGAACTATATCATATTGATGAATAATTTCTAAAAAGTCTGTATCTGAAAGTTTTCTACATAAACCATTAATGTTCCATGTTAATAATCTGATGTCCGAATTCTCGTGACAATCCTAATCACGTTTGTGCGGTGGTTCACATATCTTGTCATCAACAAAACACTTCACTAACTTCTTGTTAATGAAAAGTTTATTCCCGGATATGCGCGTAGTCTGGTTGTGTGGTTCTGCATCGTCTATCAATGGTTTGAAGGCTTTACGTGCGTCACGATATTCTAGGGGCGATTGAATTCCCACTCCACGTCCATTGTTTTTTAATTAATGTTTTTAATGTCAGTTTGTAAGGACTTAAGGCGTACCATTTCTCGTGAGTTATAGTCGTGAAATTTCACTTTGGGACGAACTTTCCCACCACTTTTTGGACCTAGTCGATGAGCACGATCGAATGTGATGCTTTTGGCATTGTCTATTTTCAATTCAGTTTCTAATAGATTCTTTACAAGCTCGGAGTAGTTTTCATTTATGCCGTGTATGCTTTCTAGAATTCCATAAAATATGAGATTTTCTCTCATAGATCGTGCCTTCAAATCATTTATGTCCTCCTTGAATTTTGTTTGCCTCTTGTTTATGTGTTTTAATGCTGGATTCGGCTTCTTTGTACATTTCATTGAGCTCATGCATTTGTTGTTATATTGTGACATATTCTGTTTTTCGTTCGTCATTCTCATCACTTATAAAATGACAGGACCTTTCCACATCGCTAACTTTGCCTTCTGCTGTTGATAGCCTTTTATCGAATTCTGATAAAGTTACATTTATATTTCCTAATGTATGCTCCATTTGTCCTATTCGGTGCTCTATTTTGTCTATTTTCGGGATAAGTGCCTTTATAGATTTTACATCATTAATTTAGTCTGACGCCCATGGCGGCGGGGTATTATTGTCATCAGTATGTACGAGTGCGTTTGAAGTCGCTTTTTCGTGCGCCATATTTGGTGTCGGATACTGTGTTACTGCTGAGCCTGGTGTTCCGGGTGGAGGAATCATATATTGGTATAGTGGCTGCCCTTGCGGTGTAAGGAATTGTAAGTGTGGTGGTATGTAAGATCCACTAGTTCCAGACATGCAGATGATGCAATCTTCGTAACTGATGGCTCGAAAGAATTTTTCGAATCATTAAAATTAATTGCAATACTCGATGAATTTAACAATATATCAGGCCTAAAAATAAACAAAAAAGAAATGTCACGTCTTATAAGTAAGCTTTCATGAACCCACATTGATTTTGTTGACTGATGATTAGAGGTAAAAACTTTTTTCATTCTATTTGCTTAAAGATTTTGCTAATACTTTATAATCAATATCTAAAAGACTAAACCAAAAGACATGACATAAAATATACACTTGGCTAAAAATGCACTAGCCGGTTCATCGAAGCAAAGATTGTTTTGGTGTTAGCTCCGATTTTAATTCTAGTTATATCTCGGTTCATCTCAGTTGCTTTTGCGTGCTTTCCTGGAATAACTACACCGCCCATATACGGGCAATATGCCTGCTTAAAACCAAAGCTAAAGGTGCTGGGGACGTGGTCGGTAGCATGCAATAACCATTTCCGTCCATGAACAGGCTCAATCAAACAGAGCCTGCTGCATATTCGATTGGCCGTTTTCGGGTTTTTACGTATTCTGTTTTTTCTCTCTATGTTTTTGTCGCTAACGCTCCCTTGCACTTAATTTGAATATAATTCTAATATATGAAGTATAACATATACGTGTTTGTATTGCCAAAGGCAGATATCTGTCGAAATGCAAATAAAATTTTGTCTTTGATCAAAATACGTCACATCCCTTCATTTAAAATACGTGTTTATATTAAATATTTATCTCACCAGACAGATTTAATGACATTCAGAAATGCCTAATACAGTCTTTGTTTTCTACAATAAGATAATTAGTGTGAATTATTTGCTTATAACAACATGCGGAAGATACATCATGTTAAAGTTTTGAAATTTACACTGTTATAGAATAATGATGTACAAGGTTACTACTTATATATTATCATTATTGAAATGTAATTTTAATGATCCATGTTATAACTGTATTCTCTACGACATCAATGATACTAATCCTAAGAAATCTGTCTCTGCCAGTGACTTAATATTTGTTCTATATATTCTATGGCAAATAAGGCACATATGTGGCTAATTTCCGGAGTCTTGAGAATCATACTGTCTAACAAATTTAAACATCAATACTTTCCATTGGCACAACATAATATACTTTAACCATTTTTTTGTTTCTTTAGAATATAAGGTTGTATTACCGTTTGTAATTGCTCGAATCCTTTACTCAGATATGAGGTCCTTAAGGCTAAAGTATATACAAACAACAATTTGAAGTAGTCAGATAACAAACAAAATCTGTACAGATGCAATAAATACCCTTAAAGTTTGACCAATCAAAAAAGGGATAACTTTTAGATTTTTCAGTTCTAATTCCGTACCGGGGTGACACATGAAGCGTGGTGAATGGGATGTTTGTTTTCTGCTTCGTGAATTCAATTAATACCAAAAATAATTAAGCAATCGGTTATAAACAGTAAAATATTTTACATTGTACTAAAATATGATATTATAGTGTTTAATGAGTTAAGATTTATTATATTCATACTGTCTGGTAAAAGTATTCCCTGTCTGTTTATAAAGCTACATATTTGCTTATAATTAGTTAAATAGCAGGAGTTTATTTGTATATATGTGTGAGCACAACACGCAATTCACAAACGTGATTTGAAAATGAGAAAGCTCTGTGCTAGATGGATTCTCTATTTGCTGACAGATGAGCAGAAAAATGGCTCGCGTATAATGTAATAAGTTCTTAATCTGTATCCAAATTACAATGGACGGTCTTTTGCAATTACATGTATCATTATTGTTGATTTAATGAGCCAAAACAAAAACACCAAAACAAGATTTGGGTTACAAAGTCAGGCAAAGGACCATACATTGCAAAAAGGACCATTAGTATAAGGAAGGTTATGTATGCTGTTGTCTTTACAACTTAGGGGCCCGCTATTCAAAGGCAGATCTGAAAGGCGAAATTTTACGAGACAAATGTTGTTTGAAAACTATAGAAATACTTTCGAAAACGAAGACAAATACTTTCAGTGGCGGCGTTGCCGAGTGCTAAACACGAATAGTAATCTAAAGATTGCTGATGGCGTGGGTTCAAAGCCCGTTAGGGGGCAAGCCGTTGTTTCCTTGAGCAAGAAAACTTTACATTCATTGCTTAGTACTTCTTTCATATTCATGGAAAAGAACATAAATGGTTAAAATAGATCTATCTTTATTTGTATATAGCCTCATATTTAGTATATATAGGACATTTAGACTTCAGCACTGATCCTAGCTAGTCTTTACCAGTCTGCCAGAGGAAGTGTACTCGACCAGATTCATTTTAAAAATGCATGCTTGAATCTGAAAAACATTTTTAAACACCCCACGTGTTTCAAAAATGTGATTATTTTTAATATTAAAAAGCAAATTTTGACCTGTTATAGCCTTTGCAAAAGTTACTTTTTTGCGCTCTGGTAATAAATACACATCTATAGCATTTTATATGGAAGTCAAATAGCATTTTGTTTACATGTTGCTGCATTTATCACTATTATTTCACATCCAACGCTGTTTTTTTCTGCTGGTGATAAGCATCTCGCATGCTCTTAATCCAGCATAATGTTGCACATGTTGCCTTTTCTTAAAGTGACATTATGCTCATATTTTCTTTGTCAAGTTGAGCTAAGTTGACTTTATACTTCAAAAGACTGACTGTTAAAATGGTGTTTGGCCAACAGTTGATATTAGAAAATGTTTAGGAAAAAATTATAAATTTGCCTTAAATTTAAAAAGACTGCCCCACTCTTTTAATAAACTAAGCTATATAGATAAATTCTAATGGATATTTACAGAAATTTCATTTAGATCTGTGTGTTATTTATTGTCTATGCGGACTTAATTATTAAATTGAAAGGATTAATGGCAAAATGAAAACTTATTTTGATCTTCACACGTTCACTCACTATATACCCTTGGATAGGCATAATGTCACTTTAAGAAAAGAAAAATCATTTTTAAAGCACATTGTGCTTGTAAGAAATGTGCTCGTGTTTGCAAAAAGTGTGTCATACAATAAAGGTTTTTGATTTAGAAAATGTCACATGTTTAATTTTAACATTTAATCATCACTTAATATCACATCAACAGAAGATATTCATTTTTGTGGCAGTGAAGAAAACCTTTTTAGTTTTGCTTAATTCAATTAATTTCTAATGTTACATTTTCTCAACAAAAAAGCAACATTTTTCCGCTATAAAAATAGTGTAATGCTCTTTTAATGTTGTTATGAAATGATAATTATACGTTGGTGTTTTAGATGTGATGTTTCTATTATAATAATTGAAAACGCGTTTTCATTATTTCTCTGCGTTTTCATTATTTCTCTGGAATGGTCAGATCCAATTAAGAACTTTTTTCCGCTTAAATTACACACAAACATATATGCATTCTAGCTTTAGGGAGCAGGGGACCTAAAATGAGGCATTTTGCAGTTCAGTGTGTCCAGAAACACAATTCTAAATATTTCAAAATCTATTACAAAGGCCGATAACCAGTTTCACTGCATTATTCAAGGATATATGATATACATTGATGGAAATAATAATTTGCATGCATTGCTCCTTAAAATAATGACTGGCAGCAATTTATATTTACCCCCACTCAACAAAACTCACACCTGAAATATACTTAATGGGCCATCTTCATGAAGATGTAGGGTACTCCAGAATTCGCCGGGTCCCTTTAAAAATATCACTTACACACAGTGCAATTAATGGCATTTTCAAAAATGTCCAATGAACTGTCAGTCATACGTTTAGATTTTCAACAAAATATATCTAATGTTTCTTACATGTTTGGCGCCAACTATCAATGCTTGATCTTTAACTTTTTCAACTCCATTCAAAGAGCTATAAGTAAGTCAACTGTTAAGTAAACTATATTTAGAGGAACGGAGATTGAGACCATATTGAATATACATGTTCACCTTCTGAACATGTTCTGACAAACTGGAAGTAGGAAGGATTATTATCTTAATGTCGATGATTGATAAAGTTTTAATTCTTATTGAAATTCAATCGGAACGTTGTCGGCTATTACTAGTATTTTCCATATCCGAAGACTGACGAAACGGGTCGAAAAGTTGCGATTGAATGAAATTCTCTTAACAGTGATTCTGAATGCACTTCATGGTTAGAAACTAGTGGCGCAGTAACATTAAACGCCTAGTTGTTCTCAATTTTGGTTCACACGTCGCATGATATAATTAGTCTTAATAAAATATCAGATGCCAAGCTATATTAAGGTACATGTACAAAACTGACATATATAATAACATGTGGATAAAATTTCATGGTGAATTGATACAAGAATGTGAGAACTAGTAATATATTTCATTGTGTAAGGCATTTATTATTGTAATTTAAAAAACAATAACAACAACATCAACACAAACACGGCAATCTTTCACTTTCATTGAAGCGCCAGAAAAGAGACTCACATAAAAAGGGTGACGTTGCACATTAAAAAGTAATTCAAGTATAAAGTAATCAAAGCCGAGTAACTTTAATTTTTGTTTTGTAGTAATGACATTTGAAACCAGAAATATGCAATAATTTTTGATGTACGAACGTAGTTAACCGTCCGCGATGGAGGAATACATAGCATATATAACATAACATATATTTTATTCAACATAACATTGTATATATACAATTTATAGTCATTCAGATACTGTGTAGTGTAAAGTGTTACAGTTAGCCGAGAAGTATTGTTGGCGAATATTAACAATTGTTATGACATATCTAACAACGTTTGTATAAAAATACTTAAAATAAACAAATGTTCTTAAACAAGGTATAAAAAATATTTGTTAATGTTGCCGAGACGTATTGTTATCAAGTATAAACAAAGGTTAAGAGTTTGCATAAAATACTTATATATGTAAGAAACAAAGTAGTAAGATATTTGTTAAATACTCTTTTTACAAATTATTTTACCACTCAAATGATATATACATTGTACATATGTTTAAAGGAACTCCACTGAGGTTTGTAAGCCTAAAACATAACATTTTAATTTTTCACATAGATAAACATTAGCACTTTAAACAGAAATATTAATAAAATATAACTAAGAAATACGCAAGAAATACATCGAAAGTCATATGTCTGTGCTATTCTCCGTCCGATTTGAGTGAAAAGCGTTTAAACGCTTTTCAATTTTGGGTCATTTTTCACTATCATAAAAATTATTCTGGAAAAAAAGGAGTGAATTAATGATCTGAAATTTTGCACATAAGTTATTAGTATAGATCTACATCAAATGGAGTAATAATCTCAAAAAATTATTTCCAGTCCCGTCATGTCAAAAATCCTCAGTGGAGTCCCTTTAAAAGAACCTCTACTAACATTGTATTTATTACTAACCACATTCATTAATGTTGCATGAAATGTATGTAATAAAGGATTGACTTTGACTTTGTTAATACATTTGCACGTGCTTCGGTTCTTCACGGTAAACACGGCAAACAAAAGAATGCCCGTTTACGTGCATTATTTTCACATTTTGCGTCATAAAAAAACACAAACGTTTTTAACTGATTAAAAATTTGGAAAACAAAACACAATTACTCGTTAAACATGTTAATAAAATCGTATGTATTGAAAGCATACACACTGATACACATTTTCTATAGAAGCGCGAAAATATGACTGTTAAGAAAATATTGGTGTAGAAATATTCGCGCTAAACATGAATTCGCGGCGAAGATCGCGGAAATTTGAAGCCCGCGAATATTTCTACACATGCATACAGTATACGGCACAGTATGCCACTCAATTTCGAGAAATTTACTATTATTTGCAATTATAAAAAGCTAATTCTTTACTTGAAATATTTAAAACCTAAATAACGACAATTATCATTTTTCTATTTAATTTTACTTTTTGATTCGATATTCAAAAAAACTTTTCCGTTTCCTAATGTTATCACTCCGTCCCCAAAAAGAAAAAAAAACTACACGTATATATAAAAAATAAGCAATACATGTCACTTTGAAAACAAATGAAACATCATATCACGGTACAAACCACGGTAAAATCTCTCTACCTGATTAAACAACTGTGTTAGAAACAACGTTAATTTGGGCGACTGGTGAGTTATGTACAGACTGGTCATGTTTAAACATATTTAAAAATGCAAACTTCAGCGTCTTTACATTTTCCCTGAGTGCTAATCTAACCTCTGCAAGATATATTCCGTAGATAAAAGGATTAAGAAGCGAGTTCGCAGCTGACACCTGCATGTCTATTACAAACACATTATCAGGGTTGGCCGTTATTATACCTAATACAAAACAAATAATTATTCCCAAATATGGTAGAATTGCCACATTCGACACAATAAGGGCTACTAACAAATGTTTAAATGCCTTTCTTTGCATAAATTGTGTTCTGTTTATTTTACGTGAGTTCATTGTTCGTGTATTTCCAATACCATGAATGTTTGCTTCATTTCTTATTTGTCTTGTTGTGTTGGGTATATAGTTGATTTGTCCGGTCTGTAATCCATCTTGATTGTCTCTGTAGACAGTGTTTTCACTCCTAGGTACTACTACTTTCTCGCTTCTTTTCTGTACGAAATCTGCTGTGGTCATAGTATTATTTTTACAATAGTTTCGTCTTACAATTGGTCTGAGATTTATGTGTTGATCATGGTCATGTAAATACATCATTAAATAAAGAGAGAGACGCTTGTTTTTGGTTGAGTCCATTATGTTTTATCTAGGGGTGAACTGTAAAACCTTTATTTACAATTTATATAACATTTAATGTTTTCGGTAATTTTAAGATTTGTGTTAATTCTGGAATTGTTTCAACATATTTTTTTCGGGGATTAAATTGTGATT
>NW_026861126.1:0-33371 GCF_026571515.1 Ruditapes philippinarum
TTATATGGTCAAAAAGTACTCTCTACTGTAGGTTGATTAATGCTCGAGTTATTTGAGCGAAAACTGTTTCCAGTTTTACAAGGTGATAGTAACCTTAATCTTTGACCTTGTGACCCCAAAATCAATAGGGGTCTTCTACGCAATATGTACAATCATCCTATGTAGTTCGAATACTGTCGACCGAATGGAACTTAAGTTAAGCTCCGGAAACCATTTTCAGTATTAAGCAAATAGTGACCTTGACCTTTGACCTTGTGACCCCAAAATCAATAGGGATCTTCTACCCAATATGGACAATCATCCTATGAAGTTTTAAAACTGTGGGCCAAATGACAATGACAATGTATTTATTCGTAATATAAGGCATTCAGCCCAAAATACAATCAGATTTCCAATTTAACAAAGAGTGAGATATACATATATATAATAAACATAAATTATGAGTATATTTACAAGTAATAAGTATAATGGTAATATTGAATATTTAAGTTGAAATAAAGGTAATATTAATTAAACATATAATGTACAAATGCCAATATGATTAATACCAGTGTTGAAGAGGTAGCTATTAATTTAGATATATTATTTAAACATAAAGGTATGGTTACATAGAGAAACGGTCGTTTCAACAAATGGAGTAACTGAAATTCATGGCACATAAAAATAAATTAAAAACATTACAATATACATGTTTAAATTTGTTCAGTTATTTGAAGTTTTCTTCAATTATTTGCTTCATAGATAAATTTTGCCAATTTTCTAATATTGTCTTTCGCTGTTTCTGACATGATAGTATTAAAGCGTTCATTACTATTTACAATCACATTCCAATTACAAAAGTTTAAATTTAAGTGTTTGTGTCTAAGGTCGTTGTACAGCTGACAGTCAATCAAAAAATGCACTTCATTTTCCACAACATACACATTACGTTTAAGACAAAATGAACAAAATCTAAATTCTCTGTCAAAATTTAAGTGCCTTCCTGTTTCAATTTTCAAGTCATGGCCACTGCATCTAAAATTTGCTAATGCGCGTTTATATGCATAAGGCATACTCAGTGACAAATAACATTCGTCAGAAATAGATGTTTTATAAATTCTGTAACTGATCGCTTTTGGTGATGAATTAATGTCAGACATTATCTCTTGTCTTCAGCAGTCTTAGACTCGTGTTCTAAATACTTGCATGAATGTATAAAATTTCCGACTCCGTCTGCTGTCCATGCGTAACCAAGGCCTAATTGAAATAACATACGTTTAACATGCGTTGCCCATGTGATTCGTCCTTGTTCATCTAAGTTTCTAAGCATAATATAGCATTGTCTTGGTAACCGATATTGTGGCATTTCCGTTAATTTCAGCCAGTACTTAACACATTTAGACATATATCTTATACTAATTGGAAGGCGTCCGCATTCACTAAGGGCGAAGAAACTTGCAACGTTTTGATTTAAACATGCTAACCTTTTGCAAAATGATATATGCACATTTTCGATCTGTCGACATGTGTTATATCCCCAAAATGTGTTTAACCATAGCATCAAATAGTTTGAAAGCATCATTAACACTAAAATAACCAAAATGTTTCTGATAAGCATAAATAACATTAACAGCCTTGGTCGCCTGTATGGCTAGTACATCTTTCGTTTTAGTCCATGAGAGTTTCGGGGTAAAGTATGCTCCTAGGTAACAATTGACATCTTCTATTTCATTTTCATTATACATCCAATGCTCATATTGTCTTAGTGGGCCGCCATTTCTGAAAACGATAATCTTAGATTTATCAAGGTTTATACACATCCCAGTTTCCGCACAATAATAACTTATTTCATTTATTTGTCTTTGGAGATTTATAGCTGTGTCGGCAAAACTGGAGACATCATCAGCAAATAACAAACAATATAGCTCTCCTGAATGTTGTGAGATAGTGATTCCATTTTTACATTTATTATTTAAGTATTTCACAAGGTCATTTATGTATAGGTTAAAAATGATTGATGACGTCACACAACCTTGTTTTGTTCCTTTGGCGCATTCAAAGAAATCAGTCAATCCGTTCATCGTAGGACCTGATACTTTTACACATGATCGGAGTTGAGAATAAATATTCCGGAATAACGTTAGAAATCTGCCTTCAGGGGATATTCTCTTCCTTTCTAAACTTTCCCATATTTTGAAATGTACACAATTGTCAAAGGCCTTAAAAAAGTCAACGTAAAACACATATAAACGTCTTCTTGATTTACTAATATATTTTTGTACTATAGATTGAATATTAAAAATGTTATCAATAGTGGATTTTCAGTTTTACGGTAATAGTGACCTTGACCTTTAACCTTGTGACTTCAAAATCAATAGGGGTCTTCTACCCAATATGGACAATCATCCTGTGAAGTTTGAAAACTGTGGGACAAATGGAACTTAAGTTATGCTCCGGAAAACATTTTCAGTTTTACGGTAATAGTGACCCTAACCTTTCACCTTCTGACCCCAAAATCAATAGGGGTCCTCTACCCAATATGGGCAATCATCCTATAAAGTTTGAATACTGTAGGCCAAATGAAACTTCAGTTATGCTCCGGAAACCAAATTGCTAACGGACGGACGGACGCCAGGGGGTAAAACATAATATGCCCGAAACACTCTAGTGGTCACATTTTTTACTCGATCATCATCAAACTGTGTCAGGATGCTTGACTTGGTAATTGCTGGGATGAGTTTGAACATGGGTCATCTCGGATAAAAAACTAAATCACAGGAGCTTAAAATAGAAAAACATAGTTAACACTCTAGTGGTCACATTTTTGACTCATTTATCATCAAACTTGGTCAGGATGTTTTTTTAGGTAAATGCTTAAATGAGATTAAACATGGGTCATCTCGATTGAAAAACAAGGTCACAGGAGCTAAAAATAGAAAAAACTTTGTTAACACTCTGGCGATCACATTTTTACCTAAATCATCATCAAACTTGGTCAAGATGCTTATCTAGGTAATAGCTCGGATGAGTTCGAATATTGGTCATTTTGGATGAAAAACTAAGTCAAAGGAGGTAAAAATAGAAAAAAACTTTCTTAACAATCTAGCGGACACATTTTTTACTCAATCATCATCAAACTTGGATGCTTCTCAGGTAATAGCTTAGATGATTTCGAACATGGGTTATCTCGGATGAAAAACTAGGTCACGTGAGCTAAAATAGAAAATCCTTGTTGACACTCTAGTGGTCACATGTTTGACTCGATCATCATCAAACTTGGTCAGGATGCTTGTCTAGGTAATTGCTCGGATGAAAAACTAGGTCACAGGAGCTAAAATCTTGTTAACACTCTAGTGGTCACATTTTTTAATCATTTATCATCAAACTTGGTCAGGATGTTTGTCTAAGTAAATGCTCATGGGTTATCTCGGATGAAAAACTAGGTCACAGGAGCTAAAATAGAAAAATCTTGTTAACACTCTAGTGGCTACTGTTATGATCAAAATATCCTGGAAATAGGTCTGAAAGTTTGTTGATGATTTCTAAGTCAAGTGTGAATATTGGTCGCCTATTTCAAAAACTTGGTCACACTGCCCAAATATGAAAAAAACCTTGTTAACACTCTAGTGGTCACATTTTTGACTCACCTGTCATGAAATTTGGTCAGAATGCTTGTCTAGGTAATTGTTCGGATAAGTGCGATGGGTCAGGTGAGCGATCTAGGGCCATCTTGGCTCTCTTGCTTTAAATAATTCTGGATAGTTTATAATTTGCATTCAGCAACCCTTTTCATTTGAGAAATACAGCTAAATGAATTTAAATGAAAGAAAGTTTCTTTAAACTTCAAAGTCCTCACGGTAACCAAGTCATGCTGTGCTACATAACTTGTCTGGATATTAAATTCTTTTGGCGTTCAATCATGCGACTCTATCGTGAAATCAGCAGACATTTTGTAAAACATTGTCGAAGTTTAACGCTAAAAACTAATACAGTAAATGATCAAACGTCTTTAAATTTATCATATATATGTACACAAATCTTTTTTCTCTATATAATCCCCAGAAAAGTAATAAGAGAGAACAAGCCGGCAAGAATGAGTCTATTTTAACAAGACCTTTTTCGAGCTCTTTGCACTATATGAAACATTTACTAAGCCGTATTTTGCAGTGAATTTAGTTGGCAGTCTAGTTTTCTTTGCCGTTTTCGCATTTATTTTCTCGCTACATCACCTTTTTTTAATTTTGTAATATAATAAGCGTTACCCTTGACGTTACGATCATCCTCGGAAACCCAGGCTATTTACCGTATGTTGTATATACGGAATGTGTACCGTGGGTTCCGACCATGGACAACGATGTACGATATGAAAAAATAAGTGGTTTTTTTTGAAGAAAATTATGAAATTCCTTTTGAGATTAAAAGATGATAAAATATTTCATTTATGATATCAAAATGCAATGATTTCTTGTTTGAATGCACATATATAATGATCAAAGCCGATATACTGAAACTCGCTTCATTTTATTTTTTTCATTTGGGTTTGCCAGTTTGGAATGACAAAAGTAAGGACCCAAATAGAGATAGAAAACCTCATTGGTTTTTATTTCAGGGGGTTTTAACTTTTACGTCGGGGGGGTTTGACCCCAAAGGGTTAGCAATTGGCGACGTCCCTATTTAAAAGGATTGGGTAGTGTATAACTTAAAATTTTTGATTATTAATTTTAATTTAGCAAGAAAAAAAAAGGCCTTTTTCCAGTATTTTATTTATTTTTAATTTTTTTTTTTTCCTTTTTTTAAAATTAAAACAGAAAATTAAATAATTGCTTTGGGTTTTAAATTTTTTAACTATAATTTTATTTTTTTATTCTTTTAGTTTAAATTTATTTGAGCAAAAGTTTAAATTTTGATCAAGATGTTTTTTGTCCCTTCATTTTATTTTTTTTCAGGGGTATTTTTTTTTGTTTTTTCACGGCAAAATAAAATGGGAAAATATTTTCAAGATTCTGGACACCATGATTGCAGCTTGACAACAATGTTTTACTGCATTTAAATATAGCAGAAGTGACAATTTATAAAACAGTCTTTCAACTTATATGATGAATAAAATTTCTCATTTGATGAACATTTAATTAGACTAAGAAAACAAAGTTGTATTTAAATGTCAAGCATTTGGCTAGTAATTTTTAACAACAATTTTTAACTTCCATTGATTTTAAACAATGTGTCAATGGTTATTAATTCTTCGTTTAACTGCCATGTTCAAATAATCTCGGAATTGCTCATAAAATGAATCAATAAAAAAAACTTTGTGCAAGATACCCTTAATGTTCTTAAATCAATAATACTAAGATCAAGAAAAACTCATAGACATAATGAAAAAATGTAAGAAATGGATGAAAAAACAACAGGTCTGTAGAGCTTAATTCTTTATTATTGTCAAAGATACCAAAGACTGTAATTAGCACCCTTTCCTATTTCCAATAAGGCTAGAAATCTCCTTGAGAATTTAGCACTGGCACCTAAAACAGTAACTGAAAAAAAATGAAGAGCTTAAACGAGAACTTAAAAAATTTGTTGTTAAATTACAATGAGAACTTAGAAACGACAAACAAGTCAATCTAAAGCAAGTTATCATAATCATGAATACGCTAGATGAGAAATAAAAATACAGCCATGCATGTAAGTACAAGCAAGAATGTTCCCAAATTAGATTTGGAAGATGACGAATGACAAAAACGAAAAGGTTGATGCAGCTGCCAGAAAAGGTACATTGAAGTAAATTACTTCCATTCACAATGCAGAAGAAATTTACAAAAGTAATCAAAAGTAGCGTTTAACAAATTGAAATGAAACAATACATAATAAAAGAAAAGGGAGATAAGGTTTCAAAATAATGCATCTAGAAAGGAAATTGACTGGTTTGATATAGAAATAATAAAAATAATAAATAGAAATAGAAATACCTTATGTAAAAAATGAAATAATCAAACACAAAATTAGAAATAGAAGAAATGTATTTTAAAATAAAAGAATTAGAACAAATGAATTCATTACGCCCGGACCCAGAAAAAAAATTTCCCAGGGAAAATTTTGAAGTGAAACAAGGGAAACAATAATGCCTGTTGTAACTGAGTGTTAGCAAAGTAACTGAAGCAGTAACATTTATGGGAAAACGTTATCACGCTTACCAAGCACAGGTGTAAGGAAAAGACTAATATTAGAAGCAAAATGGGTTGCAAATGCTCGTAAAGCAGATACTACACTAAATGATATAAGGAAAAATAACAACAACAAGAACAAAACAAGAGAAATCAAAATATATAACGCAATGTTAGTACACGTATCAAGTATCTACTATGACAGATCAAGGATCAGACAATCATGCTTTTAATGAAACACTATTGTGCATTAAAATGTTTGCAATTCAAAAACTTTATTATTTAAGTTTATCTAAATCATCTTTTAAACGAAAGTCTAATGGTTTAATTTCTTTTGGTTTGTTAACAAATTTTTCAGTATAACTTTGTTTGAAAATAATATTTTTAGCTGGATTTTTTGCTATTAGATGAAATTCTAGTTGCATATTGAAGTGATAGCTTTTTTCGACGGAGATGAAGCGATGGTTTACTTATAATAAAAACTCAGTTTCTTTTGAAAGAAACCTCACATCTTCTAGGACATCTTTATTTTTCTTATGATTTTCAGAATTTAACTGATTACACACGAATAAATCATTTAGCACGTGTTTTCTGAACGAAAACAAGCATCTGTCATCAATCGTGTCTTGCCGTTTAGTACAGAAGCTAACAGCTAAACCTACACAGATCGTCGTACAGAAACCAATTAAAGAATACAGTGTATACGATATACTGTATATTGTATGGAGAAGGGATGAAGAACTAACAGTTTCATTAGGAGCAGGCGATGAAGTAAATGTCATTGAAAACGGAATACCGGTCAAATACATTGATGTCGTGCTGGCATTATAAAATTTTAGTGTGTCTTCTGTCATAACATTTGTTGAGTTGAGATATGAAGTACACTTGTCAATTGGACCATGCGCAAGGTATGGATACGGCGGAACGTCAGAAAAATTACTTCCGATAATTAGCCAACATACCAGTCCACATCCGCATACAAGTCCAATGGAAATTTCTGTTGTTGTTATTCTACGACACATCAAAGATGCAATAAAAAGAGCACAGACAGGTCCGTCCATACAACTTATAAATCCGATGAAGATAGCTGATATTGAGCCAGGAATGTGTAACATTAAGAACGAAAGAGCGATCGCAACGATACCGTAAAACAACACGAACATCTTTGCTATTCTTGTTGCATGACAAGGTGTGAAATGAACCTTTATAATGTCCTCGTATGTTATAGCAGATAAACTACTCAGACACGACGACAAAGTACTTAACCCTGCGCTTGAAAGGCAAGCTGTAAATAATCCTGCTAAACCTGGTTGGTTATGAAAAAGTTCAAGAACAGCATATGGCACAATAGCATTTACATTGTCAATGATTCCTGCTTCGAGTATGTCACAGCCCTTTTCAGAAAAATAAGCAAACAATACAATTCCTTCGAGTACTCCCATTACGACAATCATAGCATAAAATGGTGTTGCGATAACAAATAAAGCACGCGCCTTGTTCACAGTTGGTATGGAATATATTCTTTGCATAGATTGCTGAGCAAGGGTAATATAAAGCAATTGAGTTATTGATCCAATAGACACGTTCCAGAATTGATATCTTATAGTTGGATCAACATTGAAGTTAGTGGCATCGAACCTATCTTTAGCATACCTATAAACATTTTCTGGACCACCAACGTCTATAGATGATTTCACTAAAATAGCAATCATTCCAGCGGTCATGATTAACAGTTGGAAAACGTCCGTCCAAATGACCGCCTTAATGCCACCGATAGATGTATATATGGCTGTAACAAGAGTATATATCAAAATAGTTCCCCACGGTGGAATACCCAGAACAACTTGTAAAGCGACACAGGTGCCCACTGTAACGGATGCCATATAAAATAATGTATATATGATACCCGAACCAAGTGCTATATAACGTAGAACATTGTTTCCATATCGCAGATTGAAATATTCATAAACACTGATCAGTTTTAACGGAAACATTACTGGTACAATAAAAACTGCTGCAAAAGTGTATGCGACACATGTGCCAATGGCATAATACACCAGACCGACACCGTAAACATAACTCTCGGCGGGAAATCCTATAACTACTAATGAGGACAGGAAATTTACTGCGAAAGAAAGTGCAGCAGGCAAAGTGCTAGATTTTCGACCTGCAAGGAAATAATCAACGGTCGTATTTCGTCTCCTTTCCGAGACAGCGAAAAATATTCCAATACACAATGAAATAAATATTGTTAAAAAGAATATAATAAAGTCCGTTAATCCAAACATGATTTTTTTATTTCTTCGTATTAAGGTTTATACTTTGTTTCATATGCAACTTATATATTGATGGATGTAAAAGCTAAACATAATATCATCACAAATATATCATCGACCAAGTGCGATTAATACGCTTTAAGGATTAAGTGATGTTAGATTTTACAGACACTTTCTATGTTTAGAAAGAAACAAAAACAACAAAAACATATATCGTCAAACGAAATCGGAATGCACTATCCAAGCGTGAAATAATTTAAACACATAATCATTAATTTTATATTTAAAGTACATCAAACATTTCAATCATGATAAGTGGATAATGTTGTGCATTTGTGTGTAAGGAAAATTAAAAAAAGCTAAAAATGAGAAACGTTGGACCTACTGTAGCTGATAAAAACAAAAGAGGTTTACCAGCATTTACCAACCTTGTCGTAGGTGATAGAAGACTATGACATTTAATGTCTATGTTTTCTTAATATCAATAAAAGTTGTTTAAACACTTTTTTGTCATAATCATATTCATAGAGGGGTATCGACTTTTTTTATCGAAATTTCATGTCCCAAGCTCATTGATTATGTTCATCTGGTAAGTAAAGCATATCCACTCACGCTACTTAATTTTTTTCTTTAGCTCAAGTGGCCTCTTTAATGGGGCAAATAAAATTAATATGAACAAACTTTTTAAGGTAGAACACCCCTAATGGGCACTATAAGGAACTGTAAAATTGAAAACATAGAACAGTTATATGCCTTAAAGATCACCTGTATGGAAAATTTATACAAAACTTACTGTGTGTTTTATGAGTTTTGGACATTTTTCTGAACTAAAACTTTGCTATTAGAAGGATTTTTTTTCAGAAATGTGAAAACTCTAAAATCTTTAATATTATAATTATGGAAAAAGTTTTCCTACTTCTCATTGTTAAGAAACAAATAATAACATTCATGGTACAAATTAAACGAGCAAAATGACTGTTTCGTAACAAAATGTTTTAATATGAATCAAAATGAACACTACCCCACCCACTTTAAACACTCATTTGACCATTTTCCTATGTAAAAAGCCTCACTGTAAAAAGCCTCATTCAAAAAATTTACCACATTGAGGGGCTGTTTTCAAACTTTGAAAATATCTGGTACCATATTTGCTATTAAATTTGGCATTATTTAGCAAATAAAAACCTGCAATAATCAAAATATTAAAATCAAACACTTTTTTCTTCAATAAGTGATTTGTGAGATACATAAAAAATGATAAAAAGAAAAAAAAAAGAATGAAAAAAACTTGCCCCTCTGGGGTTTGCACCCACGCCCCTCAGTTTCAATGCAGTTGACAGTGATTCTAGCCTATTTGAATACTCGTCAAATTGAAGATAATGCATTCGGGGTATACTTCTTTAAAAAAAACACTTTAGAAATGCTACAGACCAAATTTGTTGATATCCATCCATTAAATTGTGATAAAATTTGACCATGACTGTTTTTCGGAACTGCGATTTTTTTTACTTATTTTAAAAATTAGATAATTACATAATCTCAGTATTTAGATATACATGTATACTATTTGTCAGGATGACACCACCTGTCAATATTTATTTCAGATAACATAGATATACTAGTTAACTCGTCCAGAAAGTTAATGTTTGGTTGAATTATCTTACTCTCTAACAGAAACAGGAAAAAATGTAACTTTTAACTACGTAGAGAAAAAAAGCAAAAGGTTGTTTTCAAATTGATGAAATGTATTCAGTGAACAAGATAACTCTTTTCATTAAACTATACAGGGCTGAAAAGTGATATTGTATGAAACAGTGCAAAATTACTTTAACAAGTGATAACCAAGTTTGCAAAATGTGATTCTGAATAGAAATAATTAAAATTGATAATAAAATAGCACAAAAATAAAAAAAATGACAAAGTAAAAACAATTACCTATCTGTTATATAAACAGTGACAAAATCCTATGCGCGTGGAACATCAGGTTCAACAGTGTGTTCCAAAATTTATTGAAATGTGCCTTCTTGAAGTTTGGATCCAATCCGAAAAAAAAATGAAAAAAATACAACAATTTTGAACAAAATATAATAAAAAAAATGAGCAGGATAGTAAGGTACAGGAAACAAATGTAATTATTCTTTAGGCCTAATTTTATTTCCTTGGGAAAATTTTCTATACTTAGCTAATTTAAAAGAATGATTAATAGTATGATGCATTGTGTGTCTAAATTCTAGATCTTAACACAAACAGATTATGAATTTATTTTTACCATTGTGTATATGAACACAGCTACCCCGAGTGACTGCGTCGCACGGAATTTCCATCAAATTGTCGACCAACATGCAATATCTTTACATGTGCATACTCGGAAAACACATCGCTAGCTAACTGCATTCCGATGTTTGACATAAATGTCTGTAATCTTCAAAAATTATAAAACAACTCACCTTGTTTATCGTGTCAAACGTCCTGGACGGATGCTCACAACGAGGAACGGAAGTTGCTCACACCATTTTTACCGATGGACATTGTACACTCGTGAGTTAAACGGGCGTGAGAAAGCTACAGACTCAGTTTGGTACTCATAGATCAATTAGTCCTGTAGAAGGAGACGTATAAATGTTTTTTTTCTATTTTTAGCGTTAGCGGTCCTTTAAAGAGGCCAATCAAATTCGTATGAGCAAAGACTACGTAAGAAAGCTAAAAACAGTTTTGTGGTCATACATCAATTAGTTCAGTAGGAAAAACTGTAAAAAGGTTTTTCTATTTTAGCTATGACGACCCCTAAAAGGGGACAATCAAATTGATTTGAACAAATTTTGGGTAATCATCCATCCATTAGTTCAGTGGAAGAAGACGATTAAAGTTTTTTTTCTATTTTTAGATTTTGAGGCCCGTAAAAGGGTCCAATCAAATTAATATGAGCAAACTTGGTAAAATACTACATACGAATGCTACAGACAGATTTTGGTGATCATCCATCATTTAATTTAGTAGTTGAAGATGTTTATAGCCTTTTCATTGATTACTCTGTTGATCTTTTAGCTTTATCTATAAAGTTTCATTAAATGAAACCAGTTTTGATGATAGAAAAAAAGTAAACTTATCTAATTCAGGATATGGAAATAAAGGTCAACAATGAAGGGCGGCATTTAATGCGCACATCCCCTAATAATAACCAACAACCCTAGACGGAAAGGAGCCTAACATGTGTCCAAACAAAATTAGAAGAGGACAACAAGCACTGACAGTGCGTTATTATCAACAATCAAATAAATCATAGAAAACGAAAAGAAAAATACATTAAAGTCATTCACAGGGATAAAGGTGTAGGAGAACGCCAATGAAAATGAGGCGGTATTTAACAAAAACTAGGAAAAAGGAAATAATTATTGTGAACGAAAAAGAACAAGCAATTATCAAAGTATTTCAAGTAATCCATAAGTCCCCAACCGGTTAAAACCAAGCAACATTCTAAAGGGCCATTGGCCATTCACTAATGTTTCATTTTTTTGTCTTTTTTAAGAAAATTTGTTGGAAAGGTTCTTTAAAAGGGATCACAGGAAACAGTTTTATGAACAGACAGACTTAATGACACTCTAAAGTTAATTTTCTGAACCTCCCTGTTACCGAAATATAACATTTTTAAAGGAAAAAATAATAAGGAGGAGATCACTCTTGAAATAAAGGTCCAAGGTGTTATAAATGATGTAAGTGTAACAAAAGAACAATTACTAATGACGCTGTTTATAATGAATGTTTTTTTTTAATTTGAAGTAAAAGAAAGTTAAAAGAATGAAAAAGAAAAACTCAAGGTTTAAGGAGAAGATATGATATTTCTGGAAAAAAGGATGCTAGATTCATAAACCTTGTCATATTGTTATGATGTGTGAGTTTGATTTGTTTGTTTGTTTCATTTTACACCTTTTCCCAACAGAATTTCAGTCATATAGGCGGGAAGTTTTCTAACCATCGTTCCTGGAGAGTTACACCAGTACTAGACTACCTTCCTCCGCGCTAAACTACTATAGCATCTCCCGGGGATCGAACCCACGCCAGAGAGGTAACTGGATTAGAAGTCATCGACTCTAACCCCTCGAACCAGGGAGTTTGAATTAAATCCTATAAGCAATGAAGAAGTTGGAGTAAATATACCAATTTCTTGAAATAAAATCTAAGTTTAAGGGGGACATAATTCTAAAAATAGTCTTGCTAGAGTATTAAACCTTCGCACAAATGATATGAGTGATAATAAGAAACATATATATGAAATTTGAAAAAGATACATTAAGAAATAAAGAAGTTATTTAAAAAACACCATTTATTTCATGTAAGTTTAAGGGAAGTAATTATTATATTTTTTGGTGAACCTTGTCACATATAATGTGGTTGATGACCAGAAACTTATGTTTAAAGTTTGAAATAAATACCTCAAGAAATAAAGAACTTATGGTGAAAAAGCCTAAAAAACAGAATCAGAAATCTTGACGAGGATGCCGACGTTTGTTAAGTATGACAGCTCTCAATAAACTCCCTATAGTCAAGATTAAAATGATGTGTATAATTTCCATACTACCACCTATCCATATTTTAAGTTTCATAAACATTTTTCAGCTTATTTTGACTAAATTAAATAACAAATATTGTTATATTTGCCATGTTTTATGCATATTTGTTGCCATGACAACTTTTTTTTCAAAATAGGAAGAAAATTATCTCTATACTGCCATCTAACCTTATTTCAAGTGTCATAAAAATATTTTCAGTACTTTTTGCATTATCACTAGATCCAGTTTATGTGTTAAATTTGCCATATTTTCAGTCTATTTGTTGTCATAGTAACCACAATTTTCAACATAGGAAGAAAAGAAAATTTGCGGATAATTTCCAGACTGCCAACTACTCATCTTTTAAGTTTCATAAGAATATTTCCAGTTCTTTTTGCCTTATCACTAGATCCAGATTATGTGTAACATTTGCCATATTTTCAGTCTATTTCTTGCCATAGCCACCAGAATTTTCAACAAAGGAAGAAAAGGAAAAAACGTGTATAATCTCCATACTGCCATAAAAATATTTTCAGTACTTTTTGCTTATCGCAGGATCCAGTTTTGTGGAGGGACGGACTGACAGACGTTCTAACGGGACAGTAATAATTTGGCTACTCTATTGTTCTCTCTATTGTTCTTTTTCGCCTCATAAAAAATAGCCTCATAAAATCATTACGTAATGACATTTAAGGGAAAGAACAGCTACCTATTGTCCCACATTATTACTGTCCCTTATGAGAGCGGACGTACAAACAGACGGGCGGAGGGTTAACCTAAGGTCCCCTATAATATAAACCGGTAGGGGACTAAAACAAACACACGATAAAGACGATAAACTGTAGCAATAAACAAGACAAACATCTAAAAAAAATAGTGATGGTGCTTACTTTAAAAATTCATCCGAATGAGTTTAAACCGTTAAATGGTGCACTAAACCGCACTATTGAACATGTTCCGTTCTAATAAAATAAAATTCTTGCAATGCGATATTTGACAGTTTTCACAGTAACAAAGGTGAAAATATAAA
This sequence comes from Ruditapes philippinarum, assembly GCF_026571515.1. Taxonomy (NCBI): domain Eukaryota; kingdom Metazoa; phylum Mollusca; class Bivalvia; order Venerida; family Veneridae; genus Ruditapes; species Ruditapes philippinarum. The sequence goes on from NW_026861126.1 coordinate 13,991, forward strand.
GCACAGAAATGATCATGTAGATAAGGAAACAAATGACCATAGAATGTAACAAATGTTTTCAATACAAGCAGCAATACTACTTAATGTATGCGGTCCCTGTAAGAGTCATTTAAGAGCAAACTAATAATCAATCGAAATAAGTAAATGCCGGTAATACAAATATTACATGTCCCCTCACTCCTTTCACCACCATTGTGTCCTCTCCCACTTGTCTTGGTACTGTCTACGGCTGAGCTGTGTCGGGGACTGCGTTCTGTGCCTTTGATTTGGCCTCTTTGAACTTGGGTGGTTCCAGTATTCCTACTTGAATACTGTATAATCACTCTTAGGCTATGTTGCCTGCTTTTTAAATTTGTCTTTTGACGTCTTGTCTGTGATATGCAGGCTTCATAACCTCAGATCCCCTTTCTACGTTCCATTTTATTTAGTTCCGCCCATTGTTATTTCGTTTAGGGCACACGCATTCTTTTACTTGGGGACCATACGCCGTCTTTCATGGAATGACACATCTGTGTCACATTGAAGGTTCCATGATAACCGCCGTATGAACACATCTGTGGATGGTTGTTAATTCTAAATTCCACCATTTTTGTGTTTAAATGTTGAATTTTGCTTTAGCCGGTGCAAGGGGGCGAGGACGGTAACTTGCACTTTCCAGTACCGTCCATGAACAGGCTCAATCAAACCGAGCCTGCAACATTTTACAATTTTGCCGTGTTGGACTATCTTTAGGGATTCTGTTTTTCTCTATGTCATTGCCACATCTATGTTATTTGTTCCGTGTGGCGGCTGTAAAAAGTCTCCCCGTACATTTAATCAATGACGTTATATTTTCGATCCTTAAAGATCGTGCAGCACGAGATTATTGTTGTGTATTCATATTATGTGGTATTTTTAGTTTCTTGTATGTGGCCTCTTTGAACTTGGGTGGCAACATATCCTAAGGATGATTCAACATTATTCAAGTAGGAATATTGGAACCACCCAACTAGAAAATGCGGAAAGTTCGAACTCAAAACCATTTAAAAATTCACAGCAACAGTGAATTTTTCACAAGATCTATTAGCCAAGCCTTCTCCCTTTAAACATTTTACACTGCTTTTAATATTTTATTTGTTATCTATTGAATTACTTATTGAACTTAAGAATATTTAGTTAAAATGACTTTCTGTAAGTTTTGTCTTAAGTAACAAGAACGCTAACGATCACGCTCACGACCCATTATTCTTGCATAGCAGATTGGCGTTTCCGTAAGTTTTGCCCATGCCGGGAATTTCATCTGGCATGGGGGTGCCAGATGAGTCGCGTGCTGTACAATGGCATGCTTAGGATGACGTCATTTTACCGTTATGAATGAAGTTGCAATTTCATACGCTGTTGTAAGAAAGTAGTTACGGTTGTATGATGATATAAATTTCCATTGAAAATAAAGATAAAGAATTTAAAATATAATGGAATTTGGTAGAATATGCAAGAAAAAATATGTGACATATGTTTGCGGTTCGGATCGGTCATCCGCCCAATGAGCGGGTCACCTCGGGATGGATATTCCGATCCGAACCGCAACATATAACAGATATTATTACTCATGTGCATACCGAATGCATCCAAAAAAGATCCCGAATTTGTCTAGTTATCTCATTAGATTATGCTCAGTGGTAATAAGTTTATAATTAAATGATAATTGACATGTTCGATTGACATGAATTTAAGAATGTCCGTCTAATGTTACATGCTATTAAAGCACATATTATAATAATTGTGTACAAAGATTATGCAAGTGTAATGTACACTTACCCAAACAGTTATTCAACAGTCCAAATAACCGCTTTAATGCCACCAAAATAATCCTGATTTTTTTCTGGTTCTCACAGAATATTATGCTTGATGTAAATAGGACTTATATGAAATTTATGTTTCAAATCGATCAATATTATTTCTAAATTTCCTTATTATTTTGTATACTTGTACATCTATATACATCTTACCAAAACGTGACAGTTTCATTTAGAAACATATCTTGCAGCTTTTTTAGATCTAAAAAGTAAATGCTTTGACAAAACTATAAATCAACCTATGCAAGTAAAAAGAGTTTAACTTCGTCCACATATCTTTTTTTAAAAATCTTTCGTGACACATCGGCCGGCGGATGTTTATCACTTCATAATTTCACCATTTTCATGACGAAAGTGGCAAATTATGCCCATCCAAGTGTAAAATGTTCATGTTTTAAGTGGCATTATGTCCCATTTATGTGTGAATTTATGTTTTAAAGTACTAACATAATGCCCACCCAAGTGTAGAAACGTGGTTCCTGGACGCGACAGAACATTGTTATAAGATAGACATTTGTGCCAAGTTATTTTAAATCCCTCAAAGCATGACAAAGTTAAAGTCTGGACATGATTGTTGTGTAAGTGGGGACACACGGACGGACAGACGGACATGAGCCTTAGCCGCGACACATTGTCTTGATGTGGTAGTCATTTGTGCCAAGTTTTTTTTATCCTTCTTTGCATGACAAAGTTACAGTCCGGACATGAATGTGTATCTTCAAACTCTTTTCGAGACAATGAATACCTTCAAACTATGAGTGTGACCTTGACCTTGAAGGTCCCAAGACATGGGTCTTAGTCGCGATATGACGTGTTGATGTGGGAGACATTTATGCCTAGTTATTTTAAAATCCTTCGATGCATGACAAAGTTAAAGTCAGGATACGAATGTGTGTACCTCTAAACTGTAATTGTAATAAAGTGAACTTAAATTTGGCAATGTGACCTTGACCTTTAAGGAAGGTACGTGATTATTAGACGCAACATATTTATGCCTAGTTATTTTCAAATCATTCGATACATAACAAAGTTGCAGCCCGGACACGAGTGTGTGTACCATTTTACATTTATTGCGATAATGCGAAACTTCAAAATGATAGTGTGACATTGACCTTTGTGGTAGGGACGTGGTTCTTAAACACAACACATTGTCTTGATGTGGTTGACATCTGTGCCAAATTATTTTAAAATCCCTCAATGTGACTCCCGGGGCAAGGCCAATTTTGACATGAGGGTCATGTTTTACGATATATAATTTACGTATATAATTACTTTTGTAGAAATCTACAGATTGCAAATTACCAAATGTTTAAGCTTTGTAGTTTCACACAGTAAGACTTAAATGTCAATCAAGTGACTCCCGAGGAGGACCAGTTTTGATCCCAGAGGCATGATTTATATCAATTTTGCAGACGTTCCCAAGGTTATTCTACATGCTAAATATCTTAGTTCTTGGCAATGTAGTTTCACAAAATAAGTCTGAAATATGTTTTTTTTTTCATGCAAGACTGGAACAGTGCCAACATTGACGAGGGAACATGATAAATGACCGTTTTGTAGGGGCCATAATGACAATATCTAAACTATAAGCGTTGAGTTTTTACAAAAATAAGAGAAATCTGTCGTCAAACACAAAAATATCGTAACTAAATGACCAGCGGTGCGGAGTAAATATTGACCCAAGCACGGGGGAGGAAGTGTTACACAAGGGATGGAGTTCTTACGATAACTTGTCAAGGAGTTCTTGTGATAACTTTCACGGAGTTCGTCGGAAAACTATTATATATACTGCAAAAACACTCGTCAAAAATGATAATTTTCATCTTTAAAAAGTGAGTGTTAGGTGCTTAATTAAACTTTAATGATTAAGTTTGCCTTACATATTGTATTATGTGTCAAAAACTAATATTCATAGTCCATTTTGCATCGCCTCTTGCTTAAATACTGGTTGTTTTGAGTAAAATTTCCAAATTATTTGCCAATTTGCAAGAAATGACCTGTTTATTTCAAGTTTTCATGCCATACATAAATTACCTAGTACATGTAATTGTAATGCAAAATTGCAAACATAAAGCCCCGGCTAAAAGATTTATACCCGATTTTTTAAATGTCCCGGAGTTCTTGTGATAACTTTTGTTAATGGCAATGTGTTTCTTGCGTTAAATCACAGCACGTTTTAGCGTTTTTTTATTATTCAATAAGGTTGTAAATACTTATGAAATATAATACGCTCATCCTTTGCACAAAAATGTTGATAAAATGTTTGTCTTGGGTGCCTGAAAGGAAAAAAAGGTGATAGGCTATCATCAACAGTAAAGATTGAATCAGCGGCAGTATCATGGCCTAAACCACAAAACAAAAATGTCTCAAAACTTACACGTTATTCTCAACCATCTTTCTTAAGCAGATCATATATTGTTGTGCATCGCTTATCTTAGGGCTAAGTTATTTATATCATGTTATACGATAATAAACAAATACATGTATGAAACCAGGATAATGTTTTCAAACATTTGTTTCAAAAACGTACAATATTTAATTCTAATATATTGCATGCAGTACCTTTAAACATGATTGTAAGGCTCCGCCTACTTCGTATACTGACTAATTTATTTCATTTATTAGACAGTCTTAGAAATAAAGTCTTAGTATCAACATCTCGTATTTTCTGCATCCACACCAAACGTAACAAACATAAAACATATATGATAAAAACTCAACTGCGGTTGGCTCTATAACTACCGATCTCTCGAACAAATTTGCAAGTCTTTCCGGGTTCGAGCGAAATAATTACAGCAAAATTAACAGAGTTTCCTCAACTAAGATTACATAGGGGAAATACCATCAAACTTTGGCAGAAAAATATACACGAAGACACCATACTTGAGCGCATTTTATCGTGAAAGTCAATAATCAATCAATCCTTTTTCCAGTCTACGAAATCTGCGTCAGCAAAAATACCATAAAAATGGTACAGGGATAAGATATCTCGGTAATACCTTTTTAACTAAAATACAATCAAAACCAACATTATATATCCTCATTCTTGTACAAAAATGAGCGTACTATATTTCATAATGATTTTAAACCTTATTGAATGATAAAAAACGCTTAAACGTGCCGTGATTTGCACAAGAAACACATTGGCATTAACATAAGAACTACAGGACATATTTTGAGTTATCAGTGCAGCTTAAATTCTAACGATTTAAGAAGTCATTTTAGTTTAACAATTAACCTACAATCTGTTCCAATCTACTAAAAGTGGGCCAGGTCCTGTAAACGTTGCCTTTGCCTTGTTGATCTTTATTCTTGTTTTTTTGGTCAATCTCAAAGAATAAAAATTAATCAAGTTAGTGATTTGTTTTATCTTGAAATGCTTATCTCTAAGACTTACATAATAAAACAGCATAGAAATCAAGATACAGCTGAAGTTTCATATTGACAACAAATTATGCACATAAAAAAAACTTTTTAAAAAGAAGCTTTTTAAAAGTCTCACCTATGATTGGTAGGAAAACAACTGCTTCCTATCAGTTACTTGCAGCATTTCCCCCAAGATATATTCATTCCGGGCTCTAGCTAAGACCATTGTGTTTAGCATCCTGAAAACAACAAATATGTAAATTTATATTAATAATGTTACAAAAGTATTCTGAAAATGATATATTATTAAGACAAGATAAATATCCAGAAGTTGAAATATTTATACTTTGTAAAAAAATAATAAATATATTATTATTAGAATTGCAAACAACAAACTGACAGTCCTTTCCATGTTAAATGTATGGTATACAAGCTACAGCTGCAATACTCTCAATTTCAGCCAGGACCAGGCTCTAGAATATAAAATAGATTTAGCATTCCCTATAAATTCTCGGTAATTAAACTTAAAATTTAACACTCAACTTTATTATTTAACCTCAAGTACAATTAAATCAATTTTTGTTTTGATAATGCAATAGATATATATATAATGTATTTTTCAAACTAATTCACACTTAATTTTACTATCACTAGGATATAAATACAGCCAGATTGACAAATCGTCTTGGGACGTAAATTATATGGGCCGAACAACACTTCATCTGCTTTTATGTTACAATAATATGATAAATAAATTTCAAAAAGGCATCACTTGTCAAATCATAAATTGCCAATGACATCAATAACTTCGCGTAAGGCCTACAATAAGCTATTTCTATTTTAGTACACTTACAGTTGTCATTTTGTGTCGCGCTACGGAGTAGTGGCGACATATAGGGATCACTTCTCCGTCATCTGTCTGTCCGTCTGTCTGTACGTCTGTCCGTCACAAAACTTTTCCGGACTACTCCTCATAAACTACTGGTGAAATTTCATCCAAACTTTACAGGAATAATAAGTACCAAGTCTAGTTGTGCATATTGTCAGCATTTCCCGGTTCAATGATTTTTGTCAGAGTTATGGCCCTTAAATAATTTTTATTTTTAATGTTTGTCCGGACTACTTCACTTATACCACTGATGCAATTTCAATGAAACTTTACAGGATTGATCTGTAGCTCAAGTCCTTGCGCATATTGCACAGGTTTTCCGGTTATATGTTTTTTGCCGAGTTATGGCCCTTTGATAAAAAAAGGTGTTTTTTCTGCCAGATACACAAAAGATTGTCCGGACTACTCCTCATAAACTACTGGTGCAATTTTATCCAAACTTTACAGGAATGATCAGTACCAAGTCTAGTTGTGCACTGTTTGTCTGTCTGTCTGTCTGTCCCAAAACATGTCCCCACTACTCCTCATAAACTACTGGGGCAATTTCATCCTTACTTTACAGGAATTTATGCCGCCACTACTCCAATCACATCTCCGTCGTCCGTATGTCTGTCCGTCTGTCTGTCCGTCACAAAACTTGTCCGGATTACTCATAAACTACTGGTGCAATTTCATTTAAACTTTACAGGAATGATCAGTACCAAGTCTAGTTGTGCATATTGTCAGCATTTTTCGGTTCAATGATTTTTGTAAGAGTATATTTTTTTAATTTTTTTGTTTGTCCGGACTACTTCCCCTATACCACTTATGCAATTTCAATGAAACTTTACAGGATTGATCTGTAGCTCAAGCCCTTGCGCATATTGCACAGGTTTTCCGGTTGAATCATTTTTTGCCGAGTTATGGCCCTTTGATAAAAAGGTGTTTTTTTCTGTGTGTTGCCGGATACACAAAAGCTTGTCCGGACTACTCCTCATAAACTACTGGTGCAATTTTTATCCAAACTTTACAGGAATGATCAGTACCAAGTCTAGTTGTGCACTGTCCGTCTGTCTGTCCGTTTGTCACAAAACTTGTCCCCACTACTCCTCATAAACTACTGGGGCAATTGCATCCTAACTTTACAGGAATTATCAGTACCATGTCTAGTTTTTGCATATAATGAGTTTTTTATGGTTAGATAAATTTTGTCGGAGTTAAAGCCCTTTAAACATTTTTTTATTTCTGAAAGTTTGTCCGTACCACTATTTGATTGGTAGGCAAGTATTTGTGCATAATACACAAATAAAAGCATTTTAGCCTGATTCTTTTATCACATGCTGCAGAATAGTCTCGACATAAAGGGATCACTTCTTCGTTATAATTTATATGTGTTCTGCCGCAACATGAAAATAGTTGCAACATATGTGATCCCTTTTTTGTTGTGTGTGTGTTTCTTTGTCTGTTCTTCTGTCACAAATTTGTCAACCCAAACTGTACAGGGATAATCAGAACGAAGTCTAGTTTTGCATATCGTCAATATTGGTTGAGTTATTGCCCTTGCTTTATCACATGCTGCAAAGTAGTCTCTACATATAGAGATCACATCTTCGTTATATATGTGTTCTGGATGATAAAACATATATCTTTCTATAGGTTTCAATGTTCAGGCATAGTTTTAATTTAAGGTCTGCTCAGACTGGTTATTGTATTTCTTGAATTGTGTATTTACAAATCAATTAATTCCTGACTAAAGAATTACGACTTGCCTTAAAAATTTATTTAAGTTACACATGGTTTGAAACAGGAAGGAATAAGACTTTCCCGTATATACTTTTTTAAGTTACATACTTATTCCTTCTAGGGTTCGCCTCCCAGTGGTGGTGCCGGGCATCACAATGTCTGAATGGTCTTTGAGGTTTGATTTTGTTTAGGTAATTTTGTAATTACAAATACACCATGTATATAGCAAATAGTTTTATTGATTTATACAGTTATTCATTTCCCATCAAGATATATTTCATGCTTTTCATTTTGCATTTATCATCTAAATACCATCGTAGCATTTGAATCATCAATCTAAATACTAGTAAAACCATTAATTCATGAACAGACATATCTTAGCAGATACTGTGATGGCAGTATAAGTTAATGTTCATCGCATGGATCCACAGTTATTTGCATGCAACCATAGTAAATCATGTTATGCCTCCAAGGCTGGTGTTTGAATACAGGAACTGACATATCTTAGCAAATACAGAGATGGTCCATCCTAGCACTTGAATCTTCAACATAAATAAAAACATTAATACATGAACAGACTTATCTTAGCAGATACAGTGATCGCAGAAGAACCAATAAGTTACTGTTCATCGCATGGATCCACTGTCATTTGAATGCAAACTTAGCGTATCCTGTTATACCTTTAAGGCTGCTGGCGTTTGGCCATATTGGCTGGAGTTTTAGCATGTGCTGTAATATCTCCTTTATTGTATTTTTTCTATCTTGATACAGATAACAGTTTATGCAGTTGCATTTTGCATGCCTCTTATTTCAACTGCATGTGCAAGTGAAACAAGAGGCAGTGTAATTGTATCAATGACTTTGTCAAAGTTTTCCTTTTGAAACTAATATGTTGTTTTTATTTCAAGTACAGTAAACTCTCCTTGCAAAAATCACTGGGACATTCTAAATTTATTCAGTAGCCTTTGGCTTTTGTTCGGAGTTTGTTGTAAACATATTATTTTCAGTGTATTTTTGTCAGTTGGGATTGAAATATGAGTTCTTTGTTAGCAATAATTCCTTATAATAGTGTTCGCTATGACAATAATTTTAAATTTAATAATTGTTCCTTTTCTCAGAAAGTCCTTAAACAGTGTTTTCTATAAGTTCAGTTTACTGTTTTGAAATAAATCTGCTGTCCAGCACCACTACATGGTGCTTTTGTTTGTCATAACTATATTTTCTTACATTTTAAAGCAAGAATGGAGTCATCAGCAGTATCAGAAATGAAACGTACTTCAATGCAGTTGACAGGTCTCTTTGCGCGCCTTCAACTAAAGAAAATATATGTAGAAGATGCTAGTTGTGAAGTTATGAGCATCACTGATTGCTTAGAAAAATGTGGGCACTCGTATGAAGCTCAAACAAAAGATATGATGCTGGACAACAAAGATTTAAGACTAAAAAAACAAAACTTGCACCAGGAAATATATAGACTGAAGGAACAAATTGTACGACTTGAACAAAAAAATTGATAAACATGACAAAGCAGACATGGACTTGTGTGAACTAAAACAAAAAGTAAAAACTCTCGAAGAGGACAAGAAAAATCTTGAAAGTAAAATCGCTGCTCTTGAAGAGGAGGGATCCCTCCTTCTCAATGCTAGCATTGCCTCTGACGAGGCTGTTTGCATGCATTAAATGCTAGATCATCACATGAGCCTGCTTCACAGACAGATTGATGTAAGGTCTTTGAAGATGCACAGATGCTTTCAGATGCAAAGGAGTCTGATAATTAGCAGAGTGATATCAAGAAAATTACAAGGCTGAAACTTTCAGACACATTTGCAATATTCAATAGTTTGTGATGGAAACCAATTATAATGATATATCGGCACACTCAGACATGTTTTAATCACACTTTAAATTGTATACATGTCTTAGAACATATTTCAAATATTGGAACACATTTCCTTCATTGTTCTTCACTAGTGTGTGATACACTTAACTACCCCATTGATTTTGATTTTTGTACACGTTGTATATGACTCTGAATTACCTCTTCATATTTATAAACTTTTACCACCTCTTTAAATACAACCAAAAATATAAACCATACATATAATCAAATGTTCAAATTGATCTTTTAAACTGTTGTTAAACAGTATTTTTCTGTTCATATGTATGAACAAAAGTTGATTTACATTGATAGATATATGTACTGGAAGTTTTTCCCCACTCAAAATCATTTTTCATCAAAAGATGTACACTCGTTTGATTAAGTACATGATTTTTTTTTCTAACTTTAAAGATGACATATCTTTAAATGCAAGGCAGTTACTTCTTTTTTTTTTGGTTTATTATGCACCTTGCATTTACAACTGGCCATGTAGATATTACGCTGTACTGCCTTTCAGTTGCATTATGCCAATGTTTACGCTTAGCCTAATGTGACCATTCTCTTTTGTATTTGTTATGTTTTTTTTTTTAAATGTCAACTTTTCCTTCATAAAAGCTTATTACTTATAGTGAAAGGTATTCACTTCATATGCATAAATTTTGTAATGATTCCTTTCAACTGTTGACTTCTTCCATATACAAATATATGTGAATATTCTGATATATTCTGAGTTGCTAAACATTGACAGTCTATTCATTATCTTTTTTGTTCTCTGAATATCTCTTCATATAAACATTTACCACCAGTTTAGATACAAATTTATTCCATCGAATATATCATGCATATAAAGAAATATTCTAATTAATCTTTTAAACTTTTGATTATTTTTCTATATATGTATGAACAAAAAATTGGTTCACATTAATAGATATATGTAACTGGAAGTTTTTCCTGACTATGAATCATTTCTTCATCTAAACATTTACACCATTTTCATTAAGTACATGATTCCGTTCTTACTTTCAATATTTTACCATCATTTGTGCTTTTTCACAAGTGCTTTACACAGTCTATTGTTACCTTTCTCTTTTGTATTTGTTTTGATGTGAACTTTATAACCTTATAATGACTCTTTTCTTATATGAAAAATATTCACTTTATATAAACAGTGTTGTAATGATTCTTTGCAACTGTTGACTTTTTACATGTATATACTAAGTTGGTAAATATTGACATATCTTTAAATGAAAGGCAGTTACTTCTTTTTTTGGTTTATTATACGCCTTGCATTTACAACTGGTAATTTTGTCCTTTTAATATTTATTTACTAGTATTCATATAGTTATTAATGTTTTTACTTGTATTTACTTATTTATTCCTTTATTTATTTGTTTATTTATGAATAATTAAAAAAATATAAAGTATAAATATTCCTATCATTAAATGCTATATTAACTGCTTTACATGCATTTTACGAGTAAATTACCTGTTCATTTTGTTAAAAGTTAGAAAGAAAAGGAGCTTATCTTTCACATATTTGTCACTTCAAACAACTTTTCTATGCCCATACTGTATTAATGGATAATTTGGAAGCATATCCCGGTAAAAATAACAGTTATATTGTTATATATGTTTTCTGATATTTATTTTAAGACTTCTAAGCATAGTAACTATAGTAAAATGAGAAAAATAGTATAATATTATACTAAAATAGCTGACTGATTTTTTCTCATTTTAATATCATCAGTAGTATTATTATTTGTTTATTTTTTATCATTATTATTTTATTTATCTAAATAAATATAATATCTTTGCGCTAGTATTTTTTTTTCTAAAAAAGGTGATAATTAATGTTAATAATGATTACATTTTAGGTAAATGAATAAGTATTTTGTATAAATAGATAGCTTATTGACAATAATATGTTAGTACTAGCGTAAAAAAATATAATATTAATATCAATTTTAGATACATTTTAACTATTTTCTTCTTATGTTTGACGTTTATTTACAACATATCTTCATTGTAACAATATGATATATGAAGGAAAATGTTAAATAAAGTAACGAATTGTCACAAAAATAAAACAAATGTTTGCGTTATATAATTACCCTCCATTTTGTCATTGATCATATCATATTCAATAAAACATGGGTAAACCATATATCAGGTTACATTTTCATCTCCACAAATACCAACCAAAGGCAAAGATCATACTAACGTATGAGGAATGCGATGAAAAATGTATCATGTATATTCATTTTATTGAACAGCATAAAACCATTTGCGAACACTCATACTAATTTCGGAGATTGAACTGCATTAATGACAATATTACATGTACTTATCCATTTAATGGTATAAGAAATATATTCTTCTATGTTTACGTATATGTGTTCATCAAATAACTCCGAACAACGATTTCCAACATTATCCTTAGAAAATAAACCCATATAAACGATAGAGGAATATCATCCGCAAAACGGACAGGTATAATGCGTTTAAGGTTTAAAAGATGGGGAATTATTGTCCTATGTCAGGCAACACTCTATCTCTCTCTTTGCATGCAAATTTGTTGCTGAAAAAGTGCCTTTAGGTCGGCTCCCGGAAAAAGGACATCTGGACTTTACTTTTTTATTCTGGAACGCATCTTAAGATATTACGCTGTAAAACTGTTCATAATAACTTCCTTTCAGTTGCATCATGCCAATGTTTACACTTAGCCTATTGTGACCATTCTCTTTTGTATTTGTTATGTTTTTTTATGTCAACTTTTCCTTCATAAAAGCTTATTACTTATAGTGAAAGGTATTCACTTTATATACACAAATGTTGTAATAATTCTTTTCAACTGTTGACTTCTTTCATGTATATGTACATGTGTATATTCTGAGTTGGTAAACATTGATAGTTTTGTAAGTGAAGGCGGTTGCTACTTTTTTGTTTATCAGTCCTTTTGCATTTATAACTAGTAATTTTGTGCTTTGAATATTACACTGCAAAGCAAGTCCTTTTGCGTCTATAACTAGTAATTTTTATGTGCTTTAGATATTAAGCTGTAAAACAGTACCTCAATAACCGCCTTTCAGTAACATTATACTAATGTTTACCATCTATCTGCTGTATATAATTCTTGAATGAATTTTTAGGTTTACGTTAAGATAGATGTTGGAAATGCTGAACAAATCCTTGATGTGAAACAAAACTAAAACTTTCAAAAGAAAATCACAAACAAACATACAGACCTTCGACCCATTATAGGTAAGCTTTATTTTTTCAAAATTTAAACCTTTCATCACATGTATTGAATATGTTACCTTGCATTTACACTGTATACAACATTATACAGTACATCTTGCTTATATTTTCAGATTAAACATTTTAAAATATTCACATCTTAAAGGAGGTCCACTGAGGTCAAATAAACCTATTACATAATATATGAAATGTTTATATACATCAGATAAAGCACTTGTAATAGGAAAGAAAGTCTGCAATATATGATAAAGAAATATACTCGAAATTAAATTAACAAGAGCACCCCTAGGCGGAGCATTATATGCCCGAAAGTTAATTTTTTCGAAAACTGTTTTCAGTTTTAAGGAAAAGTGACCTTGACCTTTGACCTGTGACCCAAAAATCAATAGGGGTCTTCTTCCCAATATGGACAATCATCCTATGAAGTTTGAATATTGTGGGCCAAATGGAACTTAAGTTATGCTCAAGAAACTGTTTTCAATTTCTAAGTAATAATGACCGTGACCTTTGACCTTGTGACCCCAAAATCAATAGGGGTTTTCTACCTAATATGGACAATCATCCTATGAAGTTTGAACACTGTGGGCCAAATAGAACTTAAATAATGCTCATGAAACTCTTTTTAGTTTTAAAGTAATAGTGGCCTTGACCTTTGACATTGTGACCCCAAAATCAATAGGGGTCTTCTACCCAATATGCACAATCATCCTATGAAGTTTGAACAATGTGGGCATAGAGGAACTTAAGTTATGCCCCGGAAACTGTTTTCAGTTGTAAGGTCATAGTGACTTTGACCTTTGACTTTGTGACCCCAAAATCAATAGGGGTCTTCTACCTAATATGGACAATCATCCCATGAAGTTTAAACACTGTGAGCCAAATGGAACTTAAGTTATGCTCCGGAAACTGTTTTCAGTTTAAAGGTCATAGTGACCTTGACCTTTGACCTTGTGACCCCAAATCAATAGGGGTCTTCTACCCAATATGGACAATCATCCTATGAAGTTTGAACAATGTGGGTATAAAGAAACTTAAGTTATATTCCGGAAACTGTTTTCAGTTTTAAGATAATAGTGACCTTGACCTTTAACCTTGTGGCCCTTAAATCAATAGGGGTCTTCTACTTAATATGGACAATCATCCTATGAAGTTTGAACACTGTGGGCGAAATGGAACTTAAATTATGCTCCGGAAACTGTTTTCAGTTGTAAGGTCATAGTGACTTTGACCTTTGACTTTGTGACCCCAAAATCACTAGAGGTCTTGTTCCTAATATGGACAATCATCCTATGAAGTTTAAACACTGTGAGCCAAATGGAACTTAAGTTATGCTCCGGAAACTTTTTTCAGTTTAAAGGTCATAGTGACTTTGACCTTGTGACCCCAAATCAATAGGGGTCTTCTACCCAATATGGACAATCATCCTATGAAGTTTGAATACTGTGGGCCAAATGGAACTTATGTTATGCTCCGGAAACCAAACTGCAAACGGACAGACGACTAGACGGACGGACAGACGCCAGGGGGTATAACATAATATTCCCGAAATTCTTTCGGGCATATAAAAAATCCATAGTTCCTGCAATGTCTTCTTGTAGCTTTTAAAAAGTTTGTTATAAATTTTGAAATAATTTTAGATTACACAATCATGGCTAGAAAACGACAACAAGGGTATAGAACGACACAATAAAAGATAGAGATAGAAAAAGATTAAAAAGGTTTGTTATGTTTTAGTTTATTTTGTAAGTCCATATATAATTCTTGATACTGTTAACACGGCTCCTTCCAGTAATTAGTATATCCATTATCAAACATACATGTAGATGTTTAAGTCTTAATCATATCTTCAAATGCTAGATACCATACATCACCAGGGTTTACGCTTAGCTTTAGGTGCATTTCGCACCTCACCTGTAGAAAGTCTATATGCGGAAGCTGGGGAACCATCGCTTCAACTTCGTCGAAAAAAGCTATCACTTCAATGTGCAACTAGAATTTCATCAAATAGCAAAAATCCAGCCAAAAATATTATTTTCAAACCAAATTATATTGAAAAATTTGTTAACAAACCAAAGGAAATAAAACCATTAGGCCTCCGTTTAAAAGATGATTTAGATAAACTTAAAATTAATCCTGTCAGTATCCTTCAAAATGACGATGAGGATGTTCCACCTTGGACTTATAATTCCCCTGAAATAAATATTAACCTTTCAAATATAAAAAAGACATCAAATTCACATGAACATTTCAAAGAGAAGTTTTTAGCAATTAAGGAAGAACATGAAAATTTTATACATGTTTAAATTTTACATCTAGTATGAGGTTACCAGATAATGCATCAATTTTTACTGCTGAAGCAAAAGCTATAGATTCAGCATTGTCATACATAGAACAGCATACCCATGATAAATTTGTGATATTTTCTGACTCGCTTTCTGTTTTAATATCCATTAAAAATAAAAAATCTGACAATATCATGATAAAGAAATTTCTTTTGCGATTTCATGATATACTTAAAATAAAATCTGTTAAATTATATTGGATTCCAAGTCATGTAGGTATACGAGGAAATGAAAAAGTAGATGCTTTAGCTAAACAAGCTTTAAATTTTCAAAAAACTGACTTATTGTTACCTGCTTGTGATTTTAGAACGGCTATAAATAAACTCGTTTTATCTGAATGGAAAGCAAATTGGGACAATGCCGTCTTTAATAAACTTCATGATATAAACCCATCTCTTGATGTGTCACCATCTCTGTCTTGGTCAAACCGCCATGATCAAACAGTTCTTCTTCGATGCCGAATTGGACACACTAAAGTTACCCATTCTTATCTCCTCACGAATGACAATGCCCCTTTCTGTGTAGGCTGTAATGAAAATTTTACTGTCAAGCATTTTCTTCTGGAATGTCATGATTTTTCACAGGCCCGTAACAGATTTTATAATGTAAACTCACTCAAAGAACTCTTTAATACAATTCCATCAAAAAACATCATCGATTATTTGAAAGAGATAAACTTGTATTCAAAGATCTGATTGGCTCTTTTTTTATTTTCATTTACAACGTTTTACATAATAGTTTAAGCCTATTTTAGCATTCGGCACGATATGGCCATTTATGTGTTGACGTGCCGTAAAATCCAAACAAACAAACAAACAAAAAAAGTTTAAGTCTTACATTTAATTGAAATTAATATATATTATTTCGTTTTCTCAATATACTTTCTGTACAGTTGGGTTTCAGCTGCTGAGTTTGTCTTCTAATCATAAATTTTGCCTATTCAATCAATTTATCATATCATTATATATTTCTTGCTTTTCTAGAAACATCAACGACAATGAGCATATTTCTAAACATCAATCATCAGAAGCTCTGTCAAAAAACACATCCTAACCTGTCTCGACTCCTCACAGAAACTTACCACCATCAGATACCACGACTGCTGCTCAGCCATCTTCATGGCCTGCACCTCTCTGTAGTGAAAAACAGTCATCCTTGCCAATCAGCCCAATACCTCTTGTAAGTGTTTTTGGGAAACCAATTTTCTTTAAAACTTTTCTTTCAATTTTTCCACTTAATTTTAACCAACTCACCAATCTCCCCTTCTTCCTATGCTTACTACATGTCAAAGACTGCTTACTCATAATTACTTTTATATGTAATCCTCTTTAAAACTACTCTTTCATCCTCACCTACCAAAAAGGCCCACAGTATGTCAACAGCAGGAAATAAAATGTCTGCTCATCAGGCATCTTCCTTCGCTGAAGTTGTCTCTACTGAAGGCCCCTTAACCTATAACAACGTGTACTTGTATGCTAGAAAATGTATGTTTAAAGGATTTTCATTTTCTTTCCACTGTAAAAACATCGGTAAACATCTGAATAATCCGAAGATAACAGAATATCTGTCACTCAAAATATGTATCTTTATAGTCAATATTTATATTTGTAGGAACACAGAAAGGGGTTCTCTTCTCAAACTGGTTACACACCTTTTTAGTTTGGATCTATGGTTGGAAGTTAATTTACAGAGGTACCAGAGGATGTCATTGTAGCTGCCCTTAATCTTCTGAAAACAACTTGTGATAATCAGGAAGCCCCTTATATAGGGTACTTTACACCAGCTGATATCAAGTATGCCCTTGCTGCCAGAGGAAATGATACTGATAGTATAGTGAAAGCAAGTCTGCCTGATGGTAAATTCTCAGTCAATATACATCCATTAACAGGTCATTGGGTCACATCTTGTTACCGAACACATCAGAAAGAAATTAATGTGTATGATTCATTGAGAAATCAAATTCATTATAAACAAGTACCACTACAACTTCTTGTGTATGGTGAAGAAAAAATGTCTAAAGTACTTTATAAAGAAGTTACGCAACAAGGTTATGACCCACTTTGAGAAGTCATGGCTTGTGCTTTTGCTTTTACACGTGTTCTTGGAAAAAGACCAGAAAACTGCTCATACTATACTTTGAATGCAAGGCAACACTTTAGGCTGTGCTTAATGACAGGAACAGTTTCAAACTTTCCAGAAAAAAGAAATTTGCTGCAGTATTCAACACACTTCTATACAAAAAAAACGGTCTGAAGTAAGAGGTGAAAATGACAGACTAAGAAAACAACATAGTAGAGGAAACCTACCAGTAAGAGAGAGAGAAAGACAGGTTGCTAAACTTAGGGAATCAGCAAACCGCATGTGTGATAAATATCGACAAAAAGAGAGACAAGCTGAATCTAATGCAAAAACAACAAAACGAAAGGATGATAATTGTCGTCGAATGGAACAACAAGCTGATACTATCAGGCGGTAAAATATGAGCTGAATCTCCTGTTAGAAAGAAGGAACGGTCAGCAAATACTGCCTGGCGGCGGCAGAAATTAACAGAAAACTTTTCTGTTAAACGTACAGAACAACAGGAAGATACTGCCCGCCGCCGAGAAGTAAGAGCATTCTCCTGTTAGATATAATGAACAACAGGCTGATACTTCTCGGCGCCGAAAAGTAAGGGAACTCTCTCCTGCTAGACGTAATGAACTACAGGCAAATACTGCCTGGCGCCGAAAAGTAAGAGAACACTCTCCTGTTAGACGTAGTGAACAACAGGCAAATACTGCCTGGCGTAAAAGAGTAAGAGAAGAATCTTCTGTTAGAATAAAGAGCAACAGGCAGATACAAATAGAGATCAGACGTCAAGATCCTATAGTAAGAGAAGTTGAAAGACTTAAAAAACGACAACAAAGAAGGGATAGAAGATTTTGTATAAGGGAGAAAATTTCACGAAGAAAAAAAAAGAAGAAAAAAATGCAAGGTTCAAAGAACAAAACATGATTTTGTAGAAGAGTTCAAATCTGCTGTACAAGTTGGATGTGATTATCCGTGCACCTCATGCTGCCAATTATTTTTCAGACATTCTGTTGTTCAATAACCACAGTTAAAAATATCTCCAGAACTTCGCTCAAATGCCACATGATCTCACAAAACCTAGAAGACTTATTTAACCTTTTGTAACCATGACAACTGTTAGAATTTCACTTGGCGGGGATTCATTTTATTTACACTGTCTCGTTTATAGGAACATCTTGGGGCTAAGAGCGAGGTTTGGTGCACCATTAACCGGTTTAAACTCCCCAGCAGTCATTATTATGCTGCTGACCGTTCCAAGGCGGCGCCCCACTGTGTTCCTCAGATGTATGTCTATGTTGTTTTATACTGTTTTGGTGACACTTTTGCTTGTGTCCCTTGTTGTTTTCTCGTCTACGGTAAGTATCTTCCCCATTGCCTCTAGTTTTTATTTCTTTGATTAACCCCCCCTTACCCCGGTCTCCTGTCCCCTTCCCCTTTGTGGGCCTATTTTTATTTTCTTTGAATTCCTAATCAGTTACAAATTATTTATCATTTAATGATTAACGTTTCTTTGCCCTGTCCTTTTTATGTTTGGGGTCCGCCTGGGCTCCTTGCCATTGGTTCTTGTTGCTTGGTCATATGGGGGTTGCGTTCATTGAACGCCGCCTTTCCTTGTTGATCTTGTTTATCATATTCTATATCTGTCACACTCATTTGCCATACTTGAAGAGAAACAAAATACCACCTTTAAGGGTTGCCAACAATGTAAACTTCCCACCACTACCTGAAGAATTAAAGGTGAATAGGTTAGAAGAAAGATTGATATCACCTGTAAATGTTTGCATTCAACTACCTAGAGGAGATCAAGGGAGTATACGTGGTAATGTTGTGAACGTCCCAGCTGACAATATTTCAACTGAGAACATTTTGCCAAGACAACTAGACTGTACTAACACAGTACCAGTTAAGTTAAAAAGAAGACTGCGTTAAAAGTGGCATTACATGTTTGAAAATGTTCGCCCAGAAAAGTGTTTGCAAAATAGATAAATACAGAATCCCTAAAGAAAGCCCAACACGGCAA
>NW_026861127.1:0-129889 GCF_026571515.1 Ruditapes philippinarum
CTCAAAATCACCTTTGCTTTTCCTAGCAGGTCAGCAACACTAAAAGCATGATGAATGGGTAATGCACATCATGCCAAATTTATATAAACCATTTACTAGGGTGTGGTGATCGGTGTAATACATAGCCATGCTAACCATTAGCTGGTCAATGCCAGCTCAATCTTTTATAATGCGACCAGAGGTTTCTACTAGTATAAAACAATTATTGGGAACAATGTGAGTACTGAAAAAGTAAAAAATATCTTAGTTTCATACCAAAATTTACTGACATGTTTTACATTTCAAAACTGAAACAAACTGTCTTAGTACATTGTATATGCAAATGTACATTCACAATTTTACTTATCAATATTAAATTTCGGTCTACATAAAAAAGCATATTAAAATATGAACATGAAAACAGTTCCTGTAGAAAGTTTAACCACATAGACCAATATGCAAAATCCTGGACTTAATTTATACCACATTTAATGAAACAGTATCACTACTTGGTCTTAATTTTCTTTCCAAATGGTCTGGCACAACATGCTTTGAAACCTTTGGCTTCACAGTCAGTTACAAAGAGGATATACTGTTTTGAACTTGACTTTTAATTCAGCCTTTATTTTCAGCTCCATGTTTTCCCCACAAAAATAACACACGATAGAGCGTGAAACAAAGTCAGCATATGTAATTTTAACGGGCCACATGCAAGTATGAAGTTTTCCATGTGACTACTAACAAATCTATATTCAATTCTGAACAATAACAATTTCCCATGAAGACTGTCACCTGGAGTGGTCAATGGAGAACCACACGTATACTCAAGCTCTGAAAGTAACATGGCAAACTGCATTTTTGTTCGTCCATTCAGTCTCATGTTAGAGTAAACAATTCTTGGTTTGAGGCATTCTACACATTCTACAGCAGATCTGGCATTCTGTCCTGTATACAAGGAGGCATCACCTATTAGATCTTTGTCGTCTGGTAGAAGGGTAATTGAATTTGGGGTAATTGAATTTGGAGCTAGCTTAGTGCCTTTAGCATTATTAACCTTTGATGCTTTGCCTTCTTTGGGTTTCTGGAAAGTTGGGCGGTCACTGTCAGTTGTATCTTGACCATACAATTCATCGAAAGGCTGATAGTGCTCTTTACTCTCATCTAGTACAGGATCTGGTAGCCAGGATAGATCGAGTGTTGCTGGACTGCAACAATCTGGATTCCCACATTTCTTTATTTGAAATGAATATTGTCTTTGGCGGCAATGATTTTCAAGCCATACAATATATTCCTTGACCTTGTTGGTCTCTGATTTCACAAGCTTTTCTGTGTTCATATTCGGGAACATGTAATTAAGATGCTTACTCAGCAAATCTATTTCTTCATCTCCAACAGGACTCCCATCACCTGTATTGAGCTCCCCCATTCAAAGCTAAAGCCTAATAATACGCCTCATCACCTTTTCTGGCTCAACAGTGTAATCTATACGACTGACCACACTGTCAGAAATGTCATGTCACCCTTTTTTGCGAAGAATATCATCCATAAGAAGTGCCATTTCTTCAAAACATCTTCAACGTGCATCTTCTAGAAAAATTTTCTCTAGAAAGAGTTACAATTCCTTGGAGCAACAAATTCAGGAGATGGAATAACTCGCTTCTGCATAGTTGACATAAAACTGACCCGAGCCACATCACTACAGGGTACGAACATGTCAAAATCCAACTCTTCGAACAAAGCTGCAGACGCACATTTTCCAACAATGTTCTTAAAGGATATTTTCTGTGATCAGTAGCCCACCCATCTGCTAAATCTAAGAAACACTTTGGGCATGAAGGGTCATTTTTCACAAGTCTTGCCAGTACTGCTGCATGTCTCATTGGATTAGATGATTGGAACACTGAGTCATTAATCACAGTTGTGACTTTTCCTCTGTAGAAGGATCCATTCATGTCTTTTGGTACATCACATTTCAAATAAACTGATGGTGTCAAACTACCTTTATGATGCATATCATGATCAGTAGCTACAAGTGTTGTGTTTGCAGGGGCTATACTTTTCTTTCCACGTACACCAGTAGAAAGAGCAACCCCAGGTTCTCCAATATGAACTTTCGCCTTGTCATCGCAGCAGAATAGAGTGCAGGAGTCTCCTAGTTTTACGGCAAAACTTCTCAGATACTTAAACAAGGCAAAGGTAAAGTGGTCATCGGGGTGAGCAAGTCGTAACTGACGCCTTTGAATCTTGTACTGTATTGGCAGCTTTGAAGTAAAAGCCAGAGCAGTTTTAGAATAGGGGTTCTTTGGCATGAACTGCAACCTTACCAATGCATTGGATGGAATTTCAGAACCTGGTGGACATTGATCTGCGGCTTGAGTCACAAGGTCATTAACTGACAGATACTGGGACATGTGGGCTTCATTATGTCTTCTTTCATCAGCTGCTGTGTTTTCTTCTATTATCTCTCCTAGCTTGGTAAAAAAAACATCAAATTTATCGGACGGGCGACCAGTATTCATTTTTCTCAGATCTGGAAGAAGACCAGTTTCACCCATATATATTCAATCTTAGGCGTTGCTGAAAGTCTGGGTGTGAAGTTGCTGAAGCATCCAAGGCAAGCTCCTTGTAGATCATATCCACTACCCCTGGCTGTATAGAAACAACATTGCCTAATCTGCGTTTGAATTGCTGTTTCATAAACATTGTATGATACTCCGGGAGTTGTGGTCTTATTTTTAACAATAAAGAACCTGCATCAGTTTGTTTCTGAGCATCAGTTCTAGTATCAGGTACCTTACAAAAACAATATACAGTTAAAATACTCCCCCAGGACAAAACTTGATAATATCTACAGTAACAGATAGATTGACATTTTCGAAGAACCTCAATCTTTGCATATTGTCATTAAATGGTAAATTTAAATGAATGTTTTCATCAAAAAAGACTGGTTCATACAAATCTGCAATATTCAATGCTTTGTCAAGTAGTTTGTATGTGTGTTTCACTTCAGAGGTACATTTATGCACAGTATATATTGAAGTATATTTTGCTATCGGCCTGGCCGGATGGTCCATGTTTCTATAAGTTTCAGATACAAGTCGTTTTCTGTCCAAGTAACTATGGTAAGACCACAAACATGAAGCTAGATCTTTAATGTCCTGATATGCCTGCTCCCATTGTGGGGAACTTCTTAACAATGGTCTTGTGCACAAACTAAAAAGCGCCTCTGCATGTGACTTTAACACATTAGACTCCAGTGGCTGGGCTTTCAGTTTTTTGCGTCTATGATCATTAAACCCTACAAAGTCCTCAAAAGCTGTTGGTACAGAGTAAACTGCCACCTCCCTTCTGCTTCTGTCATTTATTACTGTTTGCTGGTTAGTGATGTACCACAAAGCATTGGTTAGAACCTGAAAGAAAAAAATGAACCATGCGATAAAAGAATGAGCTTAAGAACATCAGTGGCACTGAAATTAAAATTCAAATACAATTGTATACAAATGGTACAATATACTATAAAGTTACATCTCATTGGGATATTGTTTCTTAGTATTAAATATTAAAATATAACTTATTTGACATATTTCATGACATATTAAAATGCAAGTTTAAATAATTCAGTATTCAGACTGTTAAAAAACAATTTTTTTACATACTTTTGAGAAGAAGTAAAGTTTAAACAGGGTTAATCTATTTAATATAAAAAGGGTACTAGAGTGTCAGAAACATACAGAAACATACAAGGAGCTAGACCAGAAAAAAAATCAGACTGAGAGTTATAAACCCATTAATGTTGTTTTGAAATTTAATAAAACTGTTTTGCAAAAGCAATTTCATGTCATCCTTTTAATAAAATAAAATACTTTCAAAAAAAAAAAGAGTTTTTAAATGTACCTCTGACACAGTGACACATTTACAACTTGTAACAACAACATATGATGAGTTTATAATTAGCAAATGAAAGTGCAAGCAATGTTATTATCTATATTAGCACAAGTACAAAATTCCCTTGCAGTGACAGGATTAGATATTAATATGGCAATTTTACAGTCACCAGAAACTACAAAAGGAAAACAGCTAGGAACTATCACCATTTTTATGTATCACACTATTATACCTTTATGTCTATGTACTCTAAAAGGAAAAGTATTAAACATCTGTAAATGATATGAATACTAGTTAACACACCAATAAAAATACTGCGATATATTTTAGTGTATTTAAATATTTTTAAAATGTTTTATGCCTCAATATCAAAGTTATTATATCATAATATTAATTTTAAGATGAAAGATTAAAGTTCATGGCATGAGCAGACCGATGAAAAGATCTATTTTAATATCTAAAAATTTCTTCTCTAATTCATTAAATAAAGTTTTAATATCTAAAAACATTTTTTTTAAATAAATATAAAAGATTATTAACCTGTACTATGTAGAGTCCTTCTGTGTCTGGGTCCAAAAACTTCAAACCCCTATCAGCCATCCAGTCAATGACTTTGTTGAACAGTTCATCCTTCCTTGAAATGCCCTTGTCAACAGGTACACCGCTACTGCAAAATTGAGATTTACTTAATTAATTTTTGGACAAATTGAATATTATAAACCGGTAGATAAATTTGAAAACAAAAGTTTTGAACAGTGATTCAACCAAATAAAAATGAGCTTCATTGTTGGTGCGTGCTAATTCTAATAATGCAGACCAATTTTATGAAAGATAAAGAAAGCATCAAAATAAGTGAATGTCTTAATTTTTTCATGAATGCAATATCATTTAATATAATTCATAAACACACACAAATATATATATTCAACACAAAATATGGTATAAAAATGTCTGAATATTGTACCTGGTAGTTCGTTTCTTAGGAAGTGTAGGAGTATTTTTTTCTGCCTGCATTAGGATTTCAAAAGCATTCCTGGCCCCTATTTTGCTAGTATCAACTTCGCTGTTCTTGTCTGTAGCTATGTCAGATTGGTCTGTTGCCACACACCTTTATAATAAAAAAGCATAAACATGTACATACAGGCATAGAAAATTTATACAGCCACATTTCAAGTCTGACAGGCATCTGTCATCGTACTATGACTGGAATCTTTACTGAAAGCCCTTCAATATTCTGATTTTTTTAATTCCATAGATCCTCTCTTGTGGATTTTCTTTTCAAAAAAAATATTTTTTATTTTATGTTAATATCCTGACATCTTGTATAAAACCATGTTCAGTTCTTTAAAACATCTATTAAAATCCTGATAAAATGTTATGTCCAATATGTAAAGTAATCTAGTGGTGGGTGGGGGTACGAAAACGGCACATTTCGGTAATATATTCATCTACATTGTACGTCGGCGCAATCAAACTTGATTAATAATAATGCGACGTGATTAATATTATACTTTGTTTTGGTAGACTCCTACTTGCCTGATTCATAGTACTTACTATTCATTTGATTCAAATATACCTTATTCTGAAGAAGGTAAAGCCTCTAAATTTCTCAAGAATTTCCATGACCGGGACGTCATACAAATTGTCCTCCTTTAACGCCGTCCATGGACCATTTTCGGATGAAGATATAGAAACTTCTGAAATCCCTCCCGGGTGGCACAGATACATGCCTTCTATGTCTTCAAAAGACATTTTTTGTGTTATCATTTTAAACTCTCGGCGTTCGGCCGTTTTGTGTAGATCACACGCCGTTTTGCAAATGTTGACAATGTGATCGGCCATTTTGTTACTAAGAGCGGCGATAAAACCTGTACCGTACCGTACCTCAATAATACGGTATTTTTCATCGATTTTTTTTTTTTTTTTTTTGACACGAAAAAAACGGTAGGGTCGGCGTATATTATTAGGTAGGGTCGGGTGACCCGAACAAAACAATTTTTTTTTTAGGCCTAAAGCATTATAAACACAGGTTTATTAATTACTAAATTAGCACCTTTAGAAGTGTGTAACTAATAGTTCTTATTAGTTTTTATAAAATAGGAAATAAAATTATATGTTGAAAATAACAGTGTTTATTTTAAGGTTATGTTATTGTATTGTGCATACATTGTAGATATAGTAATTGACTCTGAATAAAATTTAGTAAATCTTATCATTTTGTTTTTAGCTCGACTTTTTTTTTTTTGAAAAAAAAAGTAGAGGTATTGTTATAGTCAGGTCGGCGTTGCCGTTGCCGTCCGAAAACTTGTACCTGGATCATAACTTTTTTATTTCTTGGTGTATTGTCTTCATACTTGGCCACAACAACCCTTGGGACAAGACCTTTCAGTAGACCACACTAACCTTGACCTTCATCCATAAATGACCTTGACCTTCAAGGTTAAAAGTCCAATTTTTTGCTTGTTCATGCTGTTATTGGCTGTTACTTTGTTATTTTTGAATGGATTGTCTTCAAACTTGAACATAATAATCTTCAAGGATATCCCTTAAAAATAACCAGTCAGACCTTGACCTTCACTCATCAATGACCTTGACTTAGAAGGTCAGATTATTGAAATTTTCATTTTTTTTGGCTATAATTGGCTGTAACTTTGTTATTTTTGAATGGATTGTCTTCAAACTTGAACATAATAATCTTCAAAGATAACTGTTAAAAATATACCGAAAGACCTTGACCTTCACTCATTAATGACATTGTCTTTGAAGGTCAAATTATTGAAATTTTCATTGTTTTGGCAGTAACTGACTGTAACTTTGCTATTTATATAAAATGTGTGTGTGTGTGTGTGTATATATATATATATATATATATATATATATATATATATATATATATATATATATATATATATATATATATCAAATATATATATAGACACATATATATACATGTGTATATATATATATATATATATATATCAAATATATATATATATATATATACATATATATATATGGATTTATATTCAATCAACACATTGAAAAACACATTTTCCTTTACTAATTAGTTTCATGCGCAAAACGCAATCTTCAGAAGTGTAAATGGTAGTTCTCAATAAAGGGGCGTAACTATGAAGTGTAAATGGTGGTTTCTCAATAAAGGGGCGTAACTATATTAATGCTCATTTTTTAAAGTTGCTTAATAGATATTTCCTGGAATGTCTGCAGGTTGATACAAGTTCGTTTCTTTTGTTAAGTTTAGCGTTTTCTTGTTTGCAGATAATGTAGAATTTCTCCCATAGGCACAAGTTGCATCGGTCGGAGGCTGGGTTGTAGGGTGAGGCTTGTTTTAAGATATTCCATGTTATGTTAAAGTCGATGTTTTCTTCTTTGAGTTCCCAGATATATTTACTTAATTCAGTGCTGTTTTTAAGTTTAGGATTTCTAAATGATGCTTTGTGGTTTGTAAATCGGGTTTTAAAGGTATTTTCTGTTAATCCTACATAAGTTTGTTTAGGCTTGTCGTCGTTTGTTTCCACTGTAGCTCTATATACAACCGATTTCACCAAACATCGTCCTGACATGGGGCAATCTATTATTTTGATATAGCAACACCAATCTACCAAAGGTCTATTACAAATAGTGGATATAAACACCAACTTAAATACTCAAATGAAGAAAAGACTGACAACGGTACCAAGAATCGCAAAAACAGAAGCAGAAATATAATCTGGTATAACCCACCATATAGTAAAAATGTAGAAACCAACATTGGAAAAACGTTTCTGAAAATACTAGACGAAGAATTTCCCAAAGAACACTTGCTACACAAAATATTCAATAGAAACACAGTCAAATTAAGTTATAGTTGCATGAACAATATAAAAAACATAATCGACGGACATAACAAAGCTATTCTTTCCAAAGAAATAGTAAAAAAAATCAGCCTAAAACATGCAATTGTAGGAAAATAATAGATTGCCCCATGTCAGGACGATGTTTGGTGAAATCGGGTTGTATATAGAGCTACAGTGGAAACAAACGACGACAAGCCTAAACAAACTTATGTAGGATTAACAGAAAATACTTTAAAACCCGATTTACAAACCACAAAGCATCATTTAGAAATCCTAAACTTAAAAACAGCACTGAATTAAGTAAATATATCTGGGAACTCAAAGAAAGAAAACATCGACTTTAACATAACATGGAATATCTTAAAACAAGCCTCACCCTACAACCCAGCCTCCGACCGATGCAACTTGTGCCTATGGGAGAAATTCTACATTATCTGCAAACAAGAAAACGCTAAACTTAACAAAAGAAACGAACTTGTATCAACCTGCAGACATTCCAGGAAATATCTATTAAGCAACTTTAAAAAATGAACAGTATTAATATAGTTACGCCCCTTTATTGAGAAACCACCATTTACATTTCATAGTTACGCCCCTTTATTGAGAACTACCATTTACACTTCTGAAGATTGCGTTTTGCGCATGAAACTAATTAGTAAAGGAAAATGTATTTTTCAATGTGTTGATTGAATATAAATCCATACATACAGCTCTGGGATACCATCGAGCACTCTGTCTAGGGTTTGTACTGACTTTTAGTGTTATTGGATTTACATATATATATATATATATATATATATATATATATATATACATATATATATATATATATATATATATATATATATATATATATATACATATATATACATTGTTGCTATTTTTAGAAATTGCGTCATTTTTTTTCTATTTTTAGAAATTGCGTCATTTTTTTCTATTTTTAGAAATTGCGTCATTTTTTTCTTTTTTTAGAAATTGCGTCATTTTTTTTCTATTTTTAGAAATTGCGTCATTTTTTTTCTATTTTTAGAAATTGCGTCATTGTTGCTATTTTTAGAAATTGCGTCATTTTTTCTATTTTTAGAAATTGCGTCATTTTTTTTCTATTTTTAGAAATTGCGTCATTGTTGTTATTTTTAGAAATTGCGTCATTTTTTCTATTTTTAGAAATTGCGTCATTTTTTTCTATTTTTAGAAATTGTGTCATTTTTTCTATTTTTAGAAATTGTGTCATTTTTTTCTATTTTTAGAAATTGTGTCATTGTTGCTATTTTTAGAAATTGCGTCATTTTTTCTATTTTTAGAAATTGCATCATTGTTGCTATTTTTAGAAATTGCGTCATTTTTTTATTTTTAGAAGTTATGTCATTTTTTTCTATTTTTAGAAATTGCGTCATTTTTTTCTATTTTTAGAAATTGCGTCATGTTGCTATTTTAAGAAATTGCGTACTGTTGCTATTTTTAGAAATATGCTTAATGTTTCTATTCATAAATATACAAAATATATAAACAAAACTAATGTGACAAGACAGACCAACTAAATTTATAAAAAGGAAACGTCAATATATGTTCAAACCTTTCTATGTTTGCGTTTAGAAAAAGTAAAAAGTCGAGCGTTGCCCCCGCCCGGCGGTGGCTCTTGTTATCTGTTTTTCATACATTGATACATATTTGGTAAATTTTATTTGAACAAGAATGTCATTTTTAAATAAAATTTCTTAATCATAAATTTCAAAAAACAAATATTCTCTCAATGTCTATCATGCAAATTTATATGATAATGAGTTATCTGTCATCTGTAGCTGAAAAAAAACTCGCACAATTTGCAACAATACCAAACTTTTGCACCACTATAAAACAACAATGCAGACTTCAACTCGTATTTGTTGGAACTTAATAACATTTGATCATTGACAGGGACAACTGTATCTGATTTAAACTCGTCGCTAGAACTTTTAAAACCCAGAGAAGGAACATCATTGTGGTAACTCACGGTCACTGTTGAAGGATTTCCCATTAGTACTTGCAGTTTCATTCGCCGTTACCGTTTCAGAAGTACAACTCTTTTCCGAGAGAGTCGCTTGCGTAAACATTAAATCATTTTTTCTGTTTTTATCAGTGCTTTTTTAACGTTTGAAACATTTTGATTTACTTTCACTTTCTAAGGTCGTCGGTATCGTAAGACGCTCGATAAACTTATACTAAGAAATCAAGCGTCTACTTAACACGTGGGTTGTTTAGACGCCGGCTATTTGCTTAATTTTACGTTCCCCCAAAGATCGATTTTTAAAAAAAAAATTTTAAGTTTTCGATTGGGAATTTTTGTATCAAAATTGGGAAAAAAACATACTATTTTCAATTGGGAATATGACCGAATAACGGCTATAAAATCGGCCAAAAAAAAACCCTGAATTGAAAATTTTTTTATTTTTTCATTATGAATATTTCTATCAGTTTGAGTCAATAGTGTTTTTCACACATTAAAACAGAGAACAGAAATGGAATCTACACCAAAAATTCTATAAGATTGCCAAGTTTGAATACACTATCTGAAAAATTAAAAAAGTTGTGAAATTTTGAATAAAAAATTTTTGCTTTGTTCGGGTCCGCAAATTCGCATCATTTTTCTATATAATATATCGGTACAATGTTCCAGAAAATCATGACATTTCACAAACAAAAATTTTAGCTGGGGTTGCTAATTCTCTCCCTTACTAGTCTTATAAATATGATATCACTTTGAGATATTTTTGCTTCTGTGCAAATCAACGTCCTATCGAAATTGCTCAAAAACCCATAGCATGTTTCGCCAGAAAGTCAGGCTGAACGACAGGCTTTGGGAAACTGCTGAAAATTTTGCCTGACATTCGGTCAGACAAACTTTCAATTCTTGTCTGACCGAAAGAACTTTTGTCTGACCGGATTTTTTCCCCAAATATATGTATATGGTAATACCTTTATGTTTTTTTTAAGACATAGCAACTTTTAAAGATTTGCAACACAATTTTATTTTCTTATATAAAACATCAGTTTATCCAGATTGATGGACTCTGTCTGGAAATCGAAACATTCATGATCAAAATCATCATCATCATTCACCATGAGCAGCCATTTTTCCATATACCCACAAATTTTCTGGGCGGGCGCCTGGACTCGTATTCCTTTTGTTTTGCTTTATTTTTCTGCATTAGATAGTTTACGTTTTTTGCCTGGCGTAGCGCCATCGTAATAAGGCCTAAAAAAGAGGAAGGACGGACGGACGGACGTTCTCACAGGACAGTAATTATGTGGCTAGAGGAACAATATAATGTTCTTTCACTTTGATGTCATTCATTTCATAATGCTTTTATATGGCTATTTTCTTTTGTGTGGCTAAAAAGAACAATAGAGTAGCCACATAATTACAAAGTGACAGGGTGAGCTTTTGTGATCGCTTTTAGTCCGGCGTCCGTCCGTTGTGACCGTCCGTAAACTTTTACTTTAAATAACATCTCCTCATAAACCACTATGCCAATTTCATCAGGAATGTTCCTTTGGTGGTCACCTTTAAAAATTGTTCAAAGAATTTAATTCCATGCAGAACTCTGGTTGCCATTGCAACGGAAAGAAAAACTTTAAATATCTTCTTTAAAAAAGCCCTGGGGTCAAAATTGGTCCCGCCCCAGGGGGTCATTGATTGTCCTTATATGCACATAGTAAAAACTTAAAAAATCTTCTTTTAAAGAACTCAAAGAGCTAGAGCTAAGATATTAATCATGAAACATGTTCTAATGGGTGTCTTCCAAGTTTGTTCAAATGAAAGCCCTGGGGTCAAAATTGGCCCCGCCCCGCCCCAGGGGGTCATTGATTTTATATGTATAAAGCAAAAACTTAAAAAATCTCTTTTGAAAAAAGCCAAATAGCTACAGTTTAGATATTAAGCATGAAACATCTTCTAGTGAGTGTCTACAAAGTTTGTTCAAATAAAAGCCCTGGGGTCAAAATTGGCCCGGCCCCGGGGGTCATTGATTTTCCTTATTTGTGTATAGCAAAAACTTAAAACTCTGTGAAAAAACCGAAATAGGTAGAGTTTAGATATTAAGTATGAAACATCTTCTAGTTAGTGTCTACAAAGTTTGTTCAAATAGAAGCCCTGGGTTCAAAACTTGCATCGCCCTTGTGGTGTCATTGTTTTAAACTATATGTGTATAGTAAAAACTTTAAAAAGCTTCTTTGAAAAAACCCAATGAGCTCAGAGCTTAGATGTTAAGCATGAAACATCTTCTTATGAGTGTCTACCAAGTTTGTTCAAATAAAAGCCCTTGGACTAAAATTGGCCCTGCCAAGGAGGGGGGGGTGGTGGCCTTACAGGTGAGCGACCTCAGGGCCATCATGGCCCTCTTGTTTTAGAAAAAACTTTTACAAATAAAATACTTACTCAGTGTGAAACAATACAAAACATGATCTGTTAAGTCAGACTTCCAGAGTATACTGGAACTCAATTTAGGATAAGCAGCAAAATTATCAGGGCTTTCATTTTCAAAATTTGGAAGTCAATTCAAAGACTTTAAAATCTCTGATATTGGAAGTCACATTATATAGGTAAAGTAGGAAAAGTATTAGATTTTGGAAGTCACAAGCCAAAATGAAGGAGGAAATGACTCCCAAACTTCCACTAGTGGAAGCCCTGAAATTATTTTATATTGTAGGAGTCAATAGTTACATAAGTCTTGGACTTGTTTTCAAATCCTCTTCTGAATTTAATAAAGTTAAGAATTTTTAAGCGTTGTTTATCATTAACTTATAATGTCTAATGATTATCCTTATCAAGTAAACTATTCATTAATTCAGAGCTACAGATACAGTGATTTTTTTCACTGTATTTTACAGCCGAATAAAGGCTGTTTCCCCTAGCCCAAAATAGATATATTTTCCCCTGAAAATGCTAATATTTTCCCCTAAAATGCCTCGTGCTCTTCCTAACAAGAATGATGACTTAACAGCAGCTGACTAATATATCAGCTAGAAGACAGAAATTTGTCCCTATAGACAGCCTCTGCTATGTACAATGCATGTTAAATTGAATTGAAATTATTATTTTTTCATAAAATGTTTGGGAAAATTTCATTTTCAGTTTTTGGAATTTGATTTCAGGTTTCCCCCTTTTTTGTTTTATGGCGCTATATTTTCCCCTTCAGAAAGCCACAGGTTGTTTTGAAAATTGGAAAAAAAATCACTGAGATAAGCTTTTATGTTAATTGGGTATGTACCCCTGGACTTGACACAATTGGGTAACACAGAAACAAAATTGGTTAGGCCATCCTTAAAAAAATGTTTGTTTGCAGTAACGCTACCGACTCACAAAATTTGCCCCTACTCAAATTTTTTTTTCATGGTCTGGATAATAAAATTTTTCTTTTGAATCGGAAAATTATGTCTTGTGCTTTGTTTTCGTTCTTTTAAAGGTTAATAGAAGAAATAAAATGTTATTAAATTAGAATTCAGTTATCAATTTATTAATTGTTACCAGATTATCAAAGCATATATTGTCCAGCATTTTGAAATTCCATGTTTATTTGTGAGTACAGTTCAATAAAAAAAAAAAAATCGACCTACCTACCCACCTTGAAAATTCTGGGTCGGGTTACTGCAAACAAACATTTTTTTAAGGATGGCCTTATCATTGAAAAATTTATTAATTTATAGAAATAGTCTCCTTCCATCCGTCCAACATTTTTGTCCAAAGCATATATGCCTCTGTTCAAATAATTGTTATCAATGTACAAGTCCGAGTTCAGACACTGTTCAATGGCTATTCTCACTCTCATTTCTTCTTGTGCGCTTTCATTGCCAAATAACAATATGCTACCTGTTCTAGGCAAACAGTTGCCGTCCGCCGTAACATTTACTGGCAACATCCCTCCAAGGCCTAGGAACTTCAAACTTGGTATGGTGATTGGTCATGATCAGTAGATGACCCCTATTGATTTGGGGTCAAGGGGTCAAAGGTCAAGGTCACATTGACCTCTTAGGTAAAAAATGTTTCCGATCAATAATTAAAGAACCCTTAGGCCTAGGAACTTCAAACTTGGTATGGTGATTGGTTATGACCAGCCAATGACCCTGATTGATTTTAGGTTAAGGGGTCAAAAGTCAAGGTCACATTGACCTTGTGGGTAAAAACTGTTTCCGATCAATAACTAAAGAACCCCTAGGCCTAGGGACTTCAGACTTGATATGGTGATTAGTCATGATCAGTAGATGTCCCCTGTTGATTTTGGGGTCAAGGGGTCAAAGGTCAAGGTCACATTGACCTCTTAGGTAAAAACGGTTTCCGATCAATAACTAAAGAACCCTAAGGCTTAGGAACTTCAAACTTGGTATGGTGATTGGTCATGACCAGTAGATGACCCTTATTAATTTTGGGGTTAAGGGGTCAAAGGCCAAGGTCACATTGGCCTTGTAGGTAAAAACGGTTTCCGGTCAATAACTTAAGAACCCGTAGGCCTAGGAACTTCAAACTTGGTATGGTGATTGGTCATGACCAGCAGATGACCACTATTGATTTTGGGGTCAAGGGGTCAAAGGTCAAGGTCACATTGACCTTGTAGGTAAAAACGGTTTTCAATCAATTAACTAAAAACGCTTAGGCCAAGGAACTTCAAACTTTGTATGATGATTGGTCATTGCCAGCAGATGACCCCTATTGATTTTGGGGTCAAGGGTTCCAAGGTCAAGGTCACATTGACCTTGTACTTAATGACGGTTTCTGACCAATAACTCAACAACTCAAGTTGTCTTGGTTGATATTTTTATATTAAACTAAAATGCTTTTGGTATACACATTTGAAGGTCTTATGTAATATAACAACTTGGCTGTCATGATTCATAAAATTTATGCATATATTATTTGGTAAGATTTGAAATAACTTAAATTGCTGCACACAACCTATGGGGTCATAATAAGTATTACCTTGTGACTAGTCATGACCAGTAGATACTAGATAACCCTTATTAATTGTTTGTTCACTGGGTCAGAAGTCATGCATAATAACCTGATCACATGACTAATTGGCTGCCGATAGGGGGCAAACATGTTTTACAAACATATCTTGTTTCAGTATGAAGGGCTGAGCTTACTTCTTTCAGTTTTGCAAATCCTTCTGATCCTGATAGTTCCATTATGGTTAATAATGAACTGAAATACTGCTGACGTTCATTTTCTGCATTTGATGTTTCTGATCGTCCTCTTGTTTTACCTGTCTGTGGTTTTTCGTCTGATTGTTTCACTGTTTTACCTTTCTTTGGTTTTTCTTCTGATTGTCTTGTTTTACCTGTCTGTGGTTTTTCTTCTGATTGTTTCACTGTTTCACCTTTCTTTGGTTTTTCTTCTGATTGTCTTGTTTTACCTGTCTGTGGTTTTTCTTCTGATTGTTTCACTGTTTTACCTTGCTTTGGGTTTTCTTCTGATTGTCTTGTTTTACCTGCCTTTGGTTTCTCTGATGTGGACTTCTTTGATTCATCACCTGCTTGAGTTTTACTTGACTTTGTTTGTTCTACGAGGGTCGTCTCTTTATACGAGTTCACATACTTTGAATTCAAACAATCAGGGTTGCCAGCTTCACACTTTATGCAAAAACACGACAGATTTCGAGCCTTGAAAGTGTTTCTGGTTTGAAGATTCAATACTTGGTGGATTTTTCTAGTGTCCTGCACAGTCTGTGCTTTCATTATACCAGGTCTCTCTCTGTCTATTTCCCCTAATTTCACTAAATGAAATGTTCTTTTTGAAAACGGCGAGTCTGATTCTAAATTTTTCTTACAGTATTGGTACAGATCTTCTGCATCATTTATAACCGTCTGATTAGCTACAATAGCTCTGTCAATACACCGATTCACAACACCGGTTTCAGCGTCACATTCACTTTTTCCGTGTTCAGAACCATAGTAATTTCGATTGATAACATCACTTGAATCTGCCAATTCAGCAAACGGTCCCTTGGACTTATACTGACAGCTACATCCATCGCTAAAGATGACTTTCCTGTTTGGTTTGCAGCCTCCAAGTTTCTCTTCAAGTTCAATATCAACTATCTCCTGAAAATGCTGAACTGCATAATAATCATGGCCGTTATCCTCTGAGATCACTATACTTGAATTTCTTACTAAACCAGTGTCTGCCTTGTAAAATGTGATGATTGGGTGCATTGTAATTTGGCCAGCTGTATAGAATGCTCCCTTGATTTCATCTTGATATTTGATTTCTCTATTCTTTGCAAAGTCCATGACTTGTAAAATGTCACAAGTGGGAAGTTGATTCTTGATTTGATTGAACTGAGCAATTTGCCAATGT
The DNA here is from genome assembly GCF_026571515.1 of Ruditapes philippinarum. NCBI lineage: Eukaryota > Metazoa > Mollusca > Bivalvia > Venerida > Veneridae > Ruditapes > Ruditapes philippinarum. Next base: position 16,054 of record NW_026861127.1, read on the forward strand.
GCTGTGTGAATGTGTTGGAAATAGCTAATTGCTTGAACTGGTCTCTTAAGAACTCCTTCAAGCATGCCTGCTTGTTGCCTTGCTTTGTCACAACCACTCTATTTGGCCATCATGTTTTGGGCAGAGCAAAATATCTAGAACATCAGTTTCACGTGTTTTTTTTCCTGTCCTTGTCAACAACAGCTCTACTCAAGCAAAGCATTTTGTAAAGTACATTGACGCAATAAACACAACAACAAAATTCCCTATCAGAAACACTCAATAGACGAACATTCTTTGTCCGCAATGCAGAGAACTTGCCAAGGCTCACACGTTTTGTTGGATTTTCAGCTAGATATTTAGAATGTGCTGCTTTTAGAGATACTTGCATCGCATACCCAGGTCCATCCTTTGTTGTGTATCTCTTCCCTGGCAAGACTCTTGAAATATCTTCCCGAAGAAAAATTGTCTGAATTGAATTTCTATCAACGTGAGATTTTCTTTTCATGATAGAACCTTTTTTATGTGCGATATGTCCTGCTCTATATTTTTTTACTAAATGCTCAGCGACAATGACAGAAGAAGCCTTCGAACTTTTCAACATCAGTCTGTTTAATAGCTAGTACCTTTCTGGCATATTGCACACTTGTAGTTGACTTTGAAATTTTCAGCTGTTTTAGAGCTTCGACTTTCCTTGGTGATGCTTTGGACAGCAAATTATCCACAACTTTCGCAAATTTTGTTGGTGATTTAGGTATACTTTTCCTTACTTTTGATGTTATATTGTACTCTGTTTTTTTAGACGCAAACGGACTTCCTGTTGATGTTGATAAAATTTCCTTTAGTTTCGCTGCTTCTTTTCTATTTATCTTTTTTCTTTCTCTGTCCTTCTTTCTAATCCACATCTTTTTTTGCCACGACATTTCCTGTCTTTCTTTTCTTTTCTTTTGTCTATTGTACTCCCTTCTTGTTTCAATAATGTTCCTAGTTTGAGGTTTAGCCTTTGTACTAGGTGTTGAACTTTGGATGCTTATCCCTTGTTCTTTCTTTCTCTCCATATACCTGTGAATAAGTTTAAACAAGAGCTATTTATAAATACTTACATTGCTAAACATGTGTTAATAATGGTTTCGAAAGATTTGTACTAGTGACCAAGTATGATCCAGTTTCGAAATTGACCTAGATTTCATTGACACAAACAATTTGAAATAAGAGATCACAGAGTGATCTTGATGCCCACCATAGACCCATTTGTGGATGTTCCAAATTTTATCAAATCATTAAAGGCAATTCGGCGATCTTTTAATCCGTTCTATATGTCTAGATTACATTTTCATATGACGCAGCTAAGTGAATTTTTGTCATGTGTTGTGATCCATTTCAGTGTTTAATATTCTATGAAATGTACTAAATTCAATGCTAGATTTTACCGACCTTTTTTGTCTGCGTCTGCATCTCATTTTGATGTGCTTTTTTGGCTTTAGATTGCTCATTTCCTTTTTAGCTCACCTGTCACAAAGTGACAGGGTGAGCTTTTGTGATCGCTTTTCGTCCGGCGTCCGTCCGTCCGTCGTCCGTCCGTCGTCCGTCCGTAAACTTTTGCTTTAAATGACATCTCCTCATAAACCACTGAGCCAATTTCATCCAAACTTCACAGGAATGTTCCTTTGGTGGTCACCTTTAAAAATTGTTCAAAGAATTTAATTCCATGCAGAACTCTGGTTGCCATGGCAACCGAAAGAAAAATCTTTAAATATCTTCTTTTTAAACAACCCTAAGAGCTAGAGCTTAGATATTTGGCATGAAACATCTTCTAATGAGTGTCTACCAAGTTTGTTCAAATAAAAGCCCTGGGGTCAAAATTGCCCCGCCCCCGGGGGGTCATTGATTTTCCCTATATGCATATAGTAAAAACTTAAAAGATCTTCTTTTAAAGAACTGTAAGAGCTAGAGCTAAGATTTTTGGCATGGAACATCTTCTAGTGAGTGTCTACCAAGTTTGTTCAAATAAAAGCCCTGGGGTCAAAATGGCCCCGCCCGGGGGGTCATTGATTTTCCCTATATGCATATAGTAAACACTTAAAAAATCTTCCTTTAAAGAACTGTAAGAGCTAGAGCTTAGATATTTGGCATGAAACATCTTCTAGTGAATGTCTACCAAGTTTGTTCAAATAAAAGCCCTGGGGTCAAAATTGGCCCGTCCCAGGGGTCATTGATTTTCCTATATGCATAAAGTAAAAACTTAAAAAAATCTTCTTTTAAAGAACCCAAAGAGCTAGAGCTTAGATATTTGGCATGAAACATCTTCTAGTGAATGTCTACCAAGTTTGTTCAAATAAAAGCCCTGGGGTCAAAATTGGCCCCGCCCTGGGGGTAATTGATTTTCCCTATATGCATATAGTTTAAACTTAAAAAATCTTCTTTTAAAGAACTGTAAGAGCTAGAGCTTAGATATTTGGCATAAAACATCTTCTAGTAAATGTCTACCAGGTTTGTTCAAATAAAAGCCCTGGGGTCAAAATTGGCCCCGCCCCAGGGGGTCATTGATTTTCCCTATATGCATATAGTAAAAACTTAAAAAATCTTCTTTTAAAGAACTGTAAGAGCTAAAGCTTATATATTTGGCATGAAACATCTTCTAGTGAATGTCTACCAAGTTTGTTCAAATAAAACCCCTGGGGTCCAAATTGGCCCCTTTTCGTCCGGCGTCCGTCCGTCCGTCGTCCGTCCGTAAACTTTTGCTTTAAATGACATCTCCTCATAAACCACTGAGCCAATTTCATCCAAACTTCACAGGAATGTTCCTTTGGTGGTCACCTTTAAAAATTGTTCAAAGAATTTAATTCCATGCAGAACTCTGGTTGCCATGGCAACCGAAAGAAAAATCTTTAAATATCTTCTTTTAAACAACCCTAAGAGCTAGAGCTTAGATATTTGGCATGAAACATCTTCTAATGAGTGTCTACCAAGTTTGTTCAAATAAAAGCCCTGGGGTCAAAATTGGCCCCGCCCCCGGGGGGTCATTGATTTTCCCTATATGCATATAGTAAAAACTTAAAAGATCTTCTTTTAAAGAACTGTAAGAGCTAGAGCTAAGATTTTTGGCATGGAACATCTTCTAGTGAGTGTCTACCAAGTTTGTTCAAATAAAAGCCCTGGGGTCAAAATTGGCCCCGCCCCGGGGGGTCATTGATTTTCCTATATGCATATAGGAAACACTTAAAAAATCTTCCTTTAAAGAACTGTAAGAGCTAGAGCTTAGATATTTGGCATGAAACATCTTCTAGTGAATGTCTACCAAGTTTGTTCAAATAAAAGCCCTGGGGTCAAAATTGGCCCCGCCCCAGGGGGTCATTGATTTTCCCTATATGCATAAAGTAAAAACTTAAAAAATCTTCTTTTAAAGAACCCAAAGAGCTAGAGCTTAGATATTTGGCATGAAACATCTTCTAGTGAATGTCTACCAAGTTTGTTCAAATAAATATGCTGAAAACACAATTCTAAGTTAGTTTGTGAAAACACAGTTCTAAGTTTTTTGCCGCCTTTAACAGGACACGTGCCTGGATAGGAGATTTTGTTGACGACCTCAAGTAGTGTAGACGTTAAACAAGAAGGTAAATCAAAAGGATGACATTCAGAACTTAAAAGCTGTCAAAAGCTGACGTTCACAACATTAATGGTAACAATTGTTTGTACAATGGGTTAATAAGTTTCAAAATTAACTCTGGTGTTAAGCAAAACGCTAAAACTTTCAAATCATAAAATAAGTGGCCCTATCTACAAGATTAAACAAGTTTATTTGATTTTGTCTGTCAAAATGACTTTAGCAACTTCAAAAGAAATGACGTTCGCCTCCTTTGTCTGTCATGATTATGACGTTCATTCATGCGCATGGCTGTTTTTCAAAATTAACAGAACCTATCTAAGCGATCATCTGTTGCCCGGGAATCAAATGCATTTCTGACCTCAAATACAAAATGTCAGTGCCACAAAATGACTGGAATCGATAGAACACAACATCTTTGGAGAACGTCATTAGTTGCGAACATAAAATAAAGTTGACAGACACGATTAAACTTCAAAATACCAACCTAAATATTTCAGTTTCTACCCGCCCGCCATTTTTAAGCATTCGGTTTACTTCGGTGTTTACCTCAATGAACCCAATCAGAATGAATCAACGGAAAGTAACCCTCTAAGACAGTGCGCGATAGGTCGAACGTCACTAAAAAAAATTGACGGAAATTATGTTCGCAAATTATTTTTTTAGAAATTCGTACGAAAGTCGTACAAAAACTATCGATGGTGGCATTTTTTAACAAGGACTAGTTGTATCTATCTAACTAAGATAGCCTCATTAAACATTTGTGCTTACAAGCTTGAGTTTCTTCACATTTTGCAAACGTCACTCGATTGACAGATGTGCAGTACGATACGTACCAAAAATGAAATCCATAAAATTTCTTTCATTAATCAAACTAAACAGCAGGAGATGTTATTTTTAGCTCATCTGTGGTCAAGGTGAGGTATAGTGATGGGGCCATGTCCGAGCTGTCGTCGTGCGTCGTCAACAATTGGGTTGTTAACAGTCTAGCAGTCACAGTTTTGATTGGATCATCATCAAACTTTGTCAGAATGTTTGTCTCAATGAAATACAGATCGAGTTCGAAGATGGGTTATCTCGGGCAAAATCTAGGTCACAGGAGCTAAAAATAGAAAAAGCTTGTTAACACTCTAACAATTGGGTTGTTAACAGTCTAGCAGTCACAGTTTTGATTGGATCATCATCAAACTTTGTCAGAATGTTTGTCTCAATGAAAGACATATCGAGTTCGAAGATGGGTTATCTTGGGTCAAAAACTAGGTCACAGGAGCTAAAAATAGAAAAAGCTTGTGAACACTCTAGTGGCTGTAGTTTTCGTCTAAATATTCCGGCAATTTGTCAAGAAGGTTGTTTTGACGATATCTAAGTTAAGTTTGAAATGGGTCATCTCCGGTCAAAAACTAGGTCACAGTAGCTAAAAATAGAAAAGCTTGTTAACAGATTAGGGGCTGCAGTTTTCATCCAAATATTCTGGAAATTTGTCAGGAAGGTTGTTTTGATGATTTCTAGGTCAAGTTTGAAGATGGGTTATCTTCTGTCAAAAACTAGGTCACAGGAGCTAAAAATAGAAAAAGCTTGTAAACACTCAAGTGGCTGCAGTATTGATTCAAATATTCTGGAAATTTGTCAGGAAGGTTGTTTTGATGATTTCTGGGTCAAGTGCTAAGATTGGTCATGTCCGGTCAAAAACAAGGTCACAGGAGCTTAAAATAGAAAAATCTTTTTAACACTCTAGTGGCTGCAGTTTTGATCCAAATTTCCTGGAAATTGGTTAGGAAGGTTGTTTTGATGATTTCTAGGTCAAGTTTGAATATGGGTTGTGTCCGGTCAAAAATTAGGTCACATTGCCCAAATGTGGAAAAATCTTTATAACACACTAGAGGTCACATGTTTTGACTCAGTTGTCATCAAACTTGGCCATGATGCTTGTTTAAGACATTGCTTGGATTTGGTTGTGTCAGGTGAGCAATTCAGGGCCATCATGGCCCTCTTGTTTATTATTGAAAAGTATTTATATCAATAATAAACCGTACTTACCTTGGATTTTGGTCTTTGAATTGAAAAAATATACCAGGTAATTAACATGGTGTAAACGCCGGGACATAAATTGTGTCAAAGTGACAACGGATGTGCTATTAAGGGTGTAACGGTTTACCGGTATACCGATATATTGCAATATGAAAAAATAAATTTCGTACCGCGGTATGATTTTTGGAAAACCGGTATTTTATAAAAATCATAATTTTCAATTAATTGCCCTCTATATTTGTACAAATTTCACATAAAATCTTTAATTGGCGAATTTTATTGGCGCCAACGTAAGGTAAAAGTATCCGACAACTAGTACACTTAATAATCAATTAGCGGCCGCATAATTTACATAGGCGGCCCAAATGTGAAAGGTCACACGGGACTAGTTTTGTTTATCAAATTGTGTGACACTTTACTTTCTATTTATTCCTTACATTTTTATTAAGTTTCTAGTAAAAACATATACATACAATGTATAATAATAATATATAATGTTACTCCATCTTTACATCAAAACATATACACGACAATACGTATTGCAATATATTGCAATACGCTTCGGCAAAATGGCAATATATTGCAATACGGTTTTTTCCGTATTGTTACACCCCTATGTGCTATACATTTGCAGTTTTTTCCCTCAAAATGTCAGATTTATGGAATTTAAACAATTTTTTTTTAAGAACTATTTTCAATATTCTAATTCACTAGGCCTAGTAAATGAAGATACATTACAAGGTCGTTTAAATTTTTAAGCTAAAAAAAATTGACGGACAAAATGACGTTTTCACAAGTTTTAAATGGAATCTGTCATATCTCAAAAAGTATTTGAGGTATCAACTAGAAACTTCATAGGTGGATAGACCACATTTAGGAGGAGTGCAGTGCACTTGTAAGAATGATAACTCTACCCTGCATAATTTTTGAGTTATTGCCCTTGGTTATTTTTCAAAATTAATTTTTGTCAAGAGCATAACTCAAAAGGCCTTTGAGACATCAATATGAAACTTCATAGGTGCATAGTTCACACTCAGGAGGTGTGCAGTGCACAAGAATGATAACTCTACCTTTCCAGGGCGGCAGGATGCCAAAATGCCTGTCTCAAATGCATTATGGGCCGCTTCAAAATTAAGAAAACACTCTTTGTTAAGCATGATAAAGACAGAAATGACCGCCTCAAGTTCAAAACAAACCTTCTGCAAAAAATGTTAATGACAACCCTGCCTTTCTATTTTTGAGTTATGGCCCTTTGTTATTTTTCATACTTAATTTTTCACCCGAGTGGAGCATAACTCGAAAGTGTTTGAGATGTCAACATGAAATGTCATAGGTGGATAGATCTTATTGAGGAGGAATGCTGTGTGCAAGAATGATAACTCTTCCCTATATAATTTTTGAGTTATAGCCCTTTGTTCTTTTTCATACTATTTTGTCCGGAGCTTATCACAAAAAGAATTTGCAGTATCAACTTGAAACTTCATAGGTGGATAGATTTTAATGAGGAGGAGTGCAGCACACAAGAATGATAACCTACTCTGCATTATTATCCCCCGCGGATGGAATCGGGAGGGTGATATAGTTTTGGCATTGTCCGTCCTTCCAATCGTCCGTCCGTCCGAATTTCATTTCCGGACTAGTTCTCTGCAACTAATGGCTGAAATTCAAAGAAACTTTATGGAAATCATCAATATCAAGAGGAGATGTGCATATGTCGGCTTGTTCCGGTCCAACACTTTAACTCAGAGTTATGGCCCTTGATTAGTTATGCAATATGCATATAGAGTAAAAATCGTTTCCACGCTACTTCTCTGCAACTACTGGCTGGAATTCAACGAAACTTTATGGGAACCTTCAATATCAAGAGGGGATGTGCATATCGTAAGCTTGTTTCGGTCCGACACTTTAAACTCAGAGTTATGGCCTTTGATTAGTTATGCAGTATGCATATAGAGTAAAAATTGTTTCCATGCTACTTCTCTGGAACTACTGGCTGGAATTCAACGAAACTTTATGGGAACCTTCAATACCAAGAGGAGATGAGCATATTGTCGCCTTGTTCCGGTCAGACTCTTTAACTAAGAGTTATGGCCCTTGATTAGTTATGGTTATGCATAGAGAAAATCGTTTTCATGCTACTTCTCTGCAACTACTGGCTGGAATTCAACAAAACTTTATGGTCGCCTTCAATACCAACAGGAGAGGCGCATAGCGTTACCTTGTTTGGGTCAGACACCTTAACTCAGAGTTATGGCCCTTGATTAGTTATGCAGTATGCATATAGAGCAAAAATGGTTTCCGCGCTACTTCTCTGCAACTACTGGCTGGAATTCAACAAAACTTTATGGTCGCCTTCAATACCAAGAGAAGATTCCGCATATCATTGCCTTGTTGGGGTCAGACATTTTAACTCAGAGTTGTGGCCCTTGATTAGTTATGCAGTATGCATATAGAAAAATATTCGTTTCTGCGCTACTTCTCTGCAACTACTGGCTGGAATTCAATGAAACTTTATTGGAACCTTCAATACCAAGAGGAGATGGGCATATCATCGCCTTGTTTGGGTCAGACATTTTAACTTAAGAGTTATGGCCCTTGATAACTTATGCAGTATACAACCAGAGCAATAATCATTTCCCTTGATAACTTATGCAGTATACAACAATTGTTTCCGTGCTACTTCTCTGTAACTTAACTGGCTGGAATTCAATGAAACTTTATGGGATGAGTGGCCTTGTTCCTGTCGGACACTTATAACTCAGATTTATGGCCCTTGATTAGTTATGCAGTATGCATACATCTCATTGGCATTTCCAGATATTACTATTTAACACAGAGTTATGGCTCTGTTATTCCCCTGAATATTTATCAAGTTCAAAGAATATTACTGTTTATGCCATGATAAATATATAAATAAAGGCTTATGTCTTCAGTTGTTGCGCTAGTAATAACCAGTACTCGGCGGGGGATATAAATTCAATGAATTTGCTTGTTTTTCAGTTATTGCCCTTTGTTATTTTCAACCATCAGTATTCATATAGGTTTCAAATCTGTAATCACTTCAGCCATCAGTTTTCATTACCAAAAGACCTCTTAAAATTGAATTATTCTGCTCTACTACATATACATTCTTCCAATGAGCAAACACATTTAGCAGGGGATGGTCATGTTGACATGGCTCTTGTCTGTAAAAAAAATTGATATTTGCATAACCAGTCTACTCAGCATCTCTCTGTAAACCAATGGAAAAAGAAAGTACAGAAAAGGAAATAGGCTATTTCGGATTTGTTTGGCTGAATTCGCCAGGCAAATAAGGGTCCAAGATATTGGAAATACGCTACAGAATTGAAACAAATTGGGTACAAGCCTTTGATTTGCATTTTTATTACTCAAAGATTTTATTGAAATTGGGTAAATTGGTCAAAATTATTAGGTTATTACGCAGATACCCTGCTTATCTGTAGCTCTGTTAATAATTTTCAATGGCTTAACACATTAATTATGCCCCCCCCCCCCCCTTCAAAGAAGTGGGGGGTATATTGCTTTGCATTTGTCGTTCCGTAGACCAAAAGGTTTCCGAGTGATAACTAAAGAACACTTAGGTCTAGGAACTTCAAACTTGGTATGATGATTGTTCATGACCAGTAAATGACCCTTATTGATTTGGGGGCCAAGGGGTCAAAGGTCAATGTCACATTGAATTGACCTTGTAGGTAAAAATGGTTTCCAAGTGATAACTTAAGAACGCTTAGGCCTAGGAACTTCAAACTAAAAATGGTATGACGATTGTTCATGACCAGTAAATGACCCCTATTGATTTTGGGGTCAATGGGCCAAAGGTCAAGGTCACACAGACTTTGTTACTAAGGTAAAGACAGTTTCTGATTGATAACTAAATAACGCTTACGCCAAGAAACTTTAAACTTAGTATATTTATTGTTCATGACCAGCGGATGACCCCTATTGATTTTGGGGTCAATGGGTCAAAGGTCAAAGACACATTGACCGTATAGGGAAAAACTGTTTTCAATCAATAACTAAAGAATGCTTAGGCCTAGGAACTTAAAACCTGGTATGATGATTGTTCATGACCAGCAGATGAACCCTATTGATTTTGGTGTCAATGGGTCAAAGGTCAAGGTCTCATGACCTTGAAAGTAAAAAGGTGTCTGATCAATAACTAAAGAACGCTTAGACCGAGGAACTTTAAACTGTCTTGGTATGATGATTGTTCATGACCAGCAGATGACCCCTATTGATTTTGGGGTTGAGGGGACACAGGTCAAGGTCACATTGCAGGGCACCGGTTTGGTCATTTTTGGGGCCGAATATGGGTACCATTCCCCTCTCAAAATCATGTATATTTTTATATGCCCGAAAGGACATATTATGTTATACCCCCTGGCGTCCGTCTGTCTGTCAGTCCGTCCGTCCGAGCAAACATTTTGGGTTTAGGGACTATATAACAGTAAAGAGTACAGAAGAGAACAATAGGTATATTCTGTGATCAAAGGGTTTAGGGGCTAGTAGCCCTTAAGAAAACAAAGAAAATAACAAAGAAAATAGCCCCTAAAGCCAAAATGTTGGAACGTCCTTCCATCCGTTAGCAATTTGGTTTCCGGAGCATAACTTAAGTTCCATTTGGCCCACAATGTTCAAACTTCATAGGATGATTGTCCATATTGGGTAGAAGACCCCGATTGATTTTGGGGTCAGAAGGTCAATGTCACAATTACCTTAAAATTGAAAACAGTTTCCAAAGCATAACTTAAGTTCCATTTGACCCTTAGTGTTCAAACTTCATAATGTAGGATGATTGTTCATATTGGTAGAAGACCCCTTTTGATTTTGGGGTCACAAGGTCAAAGGTCAAGGTCACTATTACCTTGATACTGAAAATAGTTTCCAGAGCATAACTTAAGTTCCATTTGACCCACAATATTCAAACTTCATAGGATTATTGTCCATATTGTGTAAAAGACCCCTATTGATTTTTGGGTCAAAAGGTCAAGGTCACTATCACCTTAAAATTTAAAACAGTTTCCCGAGCATAACTTAAATTCCATTTGACCCAATATTCAAACTTCATAGGATGATTGTCCATATTGGGTAGGATACCCCTATTGATTTTGGGGTCACAAGGTCAAGGTCACTATTACCTTTATACTGAAAACAGTTTCCGAAGCATAACTTAAGTTCCATTGGGCCCACAATATTCAAACTTCATAGGATGATGTTTGTCCATATTAGGCTTAAGACCCCTATTGATTTTGGGGTCACAAGGTCAAGGTCACTATTACCTTAATACTGAAAACAGTTTCTGAAGCATAACTTAAGTTCCATTTGGCCCACAATATTCCAACTTCATAGGATGGTTGTCCATATTGGGCTTAAGACCCCAGTTTCCAGAGCATAGCGTAAGTTCCATTTGGCCCACAATATTCAAACTTCATAGTATGATTGTGCATATTGGATAGCAGACCCTTATTGATTTTTGGGTCAAAAGGTCAAGGTCACTATTGCCTTGAAATTGAAAGCAGTTTCCGCAGGATAACTAAAGTTCCATTTTGCCCACATTTTCAAACTTCATAGGATGATTGTCCATATTAGATAGAAGACCCCTATTGATGTTGGGGTCACAAGGTCAAAGGTTAAGGTCATTATTAATAACCTAAGCATTAATCAACCTACAGCTGTAAAATTCTATAGGATGAACAGCTAATTCCCATGTCTTACAAATGCTTCATCCTTACTAAAAAGAACAAAACACTTTCAAGCATATAATGCTCCGCCTGGCTGTGCTTTTGTTACACTATGTCAGAAAAGAATCCCCTTCAAATTCTATTAAAAATCAACTTAAAGTAATTTGTTTGATTTGTTAGACTTAATTAAAAAATATACTAGCTATTGATTTCAGTGGTAGGAAAATCACAAACTATTGAAACCACTGGTGAGTAGTGTAATGAGTAAATGTGAAAAAAAATACACTAAAATACAAAATAACAATAAAAATGAATTTTGCCTTAAAAGGACGCAAAACTCCCCTTCTTTAGGGTGTGGGTACCTGTCCCCTAAAGGTGTCTAGTGCCCTGCATTCACTCTAGGCATAATAGTTTGTGCTTTTGAATTTTTATTATTTAAAAACCAACATTGTTGCTTTCAGTCAGTACATATATATTGCATGGAGATAGATAATCACCACTCTGTGCTTCGAAAAAAGCTTTTTAAGAGCATGACTGGTGACATGTTTGGGGTCTATACTTCACAGCTGTGGCATATAAAATTGTCTAAGTATTCATGTGACAAGAGCACAGCTATGAAATAAACATGCTTAGTTTTGGACAAATGTTATAAATGAGTATCCTCTCTGACTGTTTAAACATTATGTTTGATAACTTTAAATTTTATGTACTTAAAACAAATTTGTATTCGAGAGATAATGCCACGCCTATGCGGTGCTTTTGTTTTGTTTGGCCTCATCTTATTTTCTCTTGTTTTGTTTGGCCCAATTTTATTTTCTCTTGTTCTATGTTTTACAATTGATGGAAGCTTTCATTAACCAGATGTATCAATTTCAGGTGGTTCAAAAATGCGTCACAGACGAAATGAATTTAATGATGGAAGAAAGCAGTATGGAGATAAAAGGAGAGGAAACACGTACAAACCTTGGGATCAGCATATGTACAGGGAACATTTGCCAAGGGACAGATATTCTAGTAGCAACATTAATGAAGATAGACAGTCTTCTGAAGCAAGATATTCAGGAAGTTTATCTGGATTTGATTGTGGACTTGGGAAACTTACTGAGTATAAGGAGTACCTGAATAACAAGTATTGTGACACTTCAGTAAATGTTTGTAATAAGTTAGATATTGCTGGTAATATGCAAAATCCTAACATAGACATGAACAGAGACATGAACAATCTAGATACAAGAGACAAGTTTAAAAATACAATGCCTGTTCAAAGGTCTGACATTCCGAATGATGTTAACAAGTTACAGTATAATCAGTCAGTTCATTCTAATTATCAAAATCCAGATGTAATTGAGAAAAACAATTTACAAAGTGAGTATGTCAATAATTATGATCCAAGAAGTTTCGGAAGAAATGATGTATTACCTAATCAATCAAGGTTCAACTATGGAGTTTCAAAGTCAAAAGAACAAAAAGACTCTTACGAATTCAAGGAGAGACAGTCTGATGCATTATCAAACCATGGTCCATTTGAAAAAGGAAATGTGAATTGGAAAAGAAACGAGTCTGATAAATATTTAGATTTGCAAAGACAAAACAGTGATTATTTTAGAAAAGATAGAACCAATACTGATCATGTGCACCAAAATTACCCGCTTCAAAAATTTCATCATACAGACTTTTTTGCAAACAACAGTAGAGTGCATTCTCATGATAAATTTGATAAATTTCATCAAGATAGAGTACAAGTCCCTGATACTACACAACCAAGGACAAACCAAACTTTTGGGATTAAAAGTTCTACTTTTAATTTAAATTTGAATCCAGCAGTTAGAGATGAAAATTATCAGAGGTTGCCATTAGTCCAGGAGGCACCATATTTTGTTAGCAGTGTTGCTAATTTTTCTCAGCATGGAGAACAGGTTTGGAAAGAGGTTCAACCACCAGTGTCAAGAAATGGCTTTGAAATATTTCAGAGCATCAATAGGTCAGAGAAATGTTTAGGTTCAATTCAAGACACACCAGTGCCTGAAAGCTTGCCTATATGCAGAAGACCAAAAGACTCTTTTAGAGGTTATCACTCTCTAAATGCTGCTGACAGTGAAGATAGCATACATCAATCCACAGAGAGTATCCATCACTTATTTGTGAGAAGTGGAACATCACTACCTATACAGCTTAATATTGATACAAATATACATGCTCCCCAAATTCATACAAATATAATTCAAGATGTGTCGATGATACCATTACCATTACCACCACCACCGCCACCACCTCCTCCACCTCCTTCAGCACCTTGTTATCCTCAACAACAATTAGAAGACAGTTCTAATTCTACTACATCAACTTTCGCAAAGGACAAATTAACAAATAAATCACAAACCAAATGTCCAGTTGCTACCTCTGTTAATGTAGTGTCATCAACATCAACAGATGAGGTTTCTTCAGCTGTAGATAAACAAAACAAGGCAGAGGAATTAAGGACAACTAGTGCACTTCCTATAGAAAATAAGGAAATGAAAGAAAACTTGTCACATCAGGAAATGTTCAAGGCAAAATATTTTCAAGAAACCTGTAATGAAGACTTTAAAGGTTCAAACTCTCCTGTCAATGAGGAGTCAAATGAAAGTATGAATAATGACACTGTTTTTAAAAAAAGATGTGATCAGTCAAGAGAATGTAAAAGTAGATTTGACAGTGATCAAATAGATGAATTAACAATAGATAAAAGAAATCCAATTCCTGCATCTGAAATTAAAGGGAATTCTAATGGAGATCAGGTTAAGATACATGATAGAAATACAGTAGTGAACATTGAAGACAAGAAACTTGAAAATAGTTGTGGAAATAATATACAACATCAAAATAAGGAAGATGCAAATGATAAACAATACAATAAAAGAACTATTTATAAACATGGCCTGAGACAACACCAGAATGGTAGATTTTTTTCAAACTTAAATGAACCATGGAAAACAAATGCAAAGTTTCATAGACCATGGCAGGTTGACCATCGGATGAATGGACAATACAGATTCAAACAACATAACACAAATCGGCCAATAATACGACAATCATATAAGAGAACAAGAAATGAAAATCAGAGATTATCTGGTCTAGGGATACATACCTATATTCGTCATAGAGATAACCAGAGTAACAGACACCCAATCTCTTCAGACTATTTTAGGCCATGGGAGAAGCAGGGGCAGATACAATGTGACATTACTGATGATAAGAATGGTAATAGGGATCAAATCAACACTAGCAAATCAATTTGCTCATCTTTCTTTTCAACAGATCTTTTTCCTATCAGTGGAAATGAAGAGTTTTGGACAAGTCCTACAGAAATATATGGATCTGACAAAAATAGCAGATTTTGGACAAATAAGGATTTAAATACTGTGAAATATAAGAGGCGTTATCATGATAAAGATAAAAACATTTCATCTGAGAAAAAAGAAGAGAAAAGCGAAGGAAAGAAATGTATCACTAAAATGGATGATGAAGAGAAAATTAAAGAAGTGTCTGTAAGTACCATAAATGCTGCTGCAAAGAGTCAGGAAGGAAATAATACAGATTCACAAGAAACTAAAAACCTGTCATCAGATGATCTGTATAAAAAGAAAAGACAAGAGAGATATAATCATGGTCATCTATTCACAGAGATAATTGCAGTAAAAAATAGACATGATAAAGACAAGAAATTTAGAGATGAAAAAAATGGAATTGAAAGCAATAGCTGTAAAGATATAAATGCTGTGAGCACTAAAACATCTCAAAATTTTAGCAAGTCAATATTTGGCACTTCAAAAGGTTTAAAGAACTTAAGTCCACCAAGTACTGTAGCTATGCCTATTCTTTCAATACTTGAGAGTGCAATTTCAAAAGTTACTTCAAAAGGTCTGTCTAAAGTCGCTAAACCAGATATATCATTGGAGAACAAATTGTTAAAATCAGGATTAAGTCATAAAACAAAGCTAGGTACATACAAAATACCTTACTTAACAGATAGTAAAGAAGACACAAAAAATGACAAGAAAGTGAGATTTAACATGTCTTTAGAAGTGAATGTTGATGAATGTAGAAGAAGTTCAACCAAGCAAAAGGATACATCAAGCAAATTTATGACTGATAGTAAAATAAAGAATAATAAGAAGTGTCTGAAAGCTGAAAAAAGAAGTCCTGACAACTTGAAAAAACATAGATTAAAATCAGGTAAAGAAGCCAAGACAACTGTCTACATGAAAAAATTGCATCCAAAATTGAGACATAAAATTGCAAAGTCTTGTGAGGTTTCAAAAGAAATTGAGGATAGCATTGCTGTGACAGGAGGTAATATTGAACAAATGTCTACTGAAGGTGAAGAAATGTATACAAAAAATAATAAAAGTCAAACACAAGACAAAGTCGAAGAACATCAGCTGGAGATCACAAGGAATAAATCCTCACATATGACACGAGGTAAATTTGTTCTTTTTACGCCAAATACTTTTAAAGTTAAAGAAACATTAAAAACAAATCAGAAAGAGAAAACCTCTGAAAACTCGACATATCGCAGTGATACATATGCAAAAGAAAATTTGGACAAAGCAGTGCTTTCTGCCAAGAAACATTTGTTAAACAGAGCTTTGGCAATGGAGGCATTGACCAGGGATAAAACTAAACCTTTAGTTGAAGCAAAACAGTGTCAGAGAAAGTCTTTGATCACATCAGACACGGGAAGAGAGGAGCAGAAGCATCTTGCAGAAACGTATCTTACTGATTTTGGGGAAAATGTGTCTGATAGAATTGACAAAAGTATTGGAAAAGATGACAATAATAATGAAAAAAACATGCTTGAAAATCCAGAAGAGGCTAGTAAATATTCTCCTTTAAAGCTTGATCCTCCTTCAACTGAGTATAAACCACAGAGAACTCTGATAGGAAACTATGCAACACAATGTTTATTTGGCCCAATTGTCTCTTCAACATACTACAAGAGACCAGGTAAAGCTAGAGTTACAAGGAATTCTAAAGAAACATTCACTGGCTATTTAGGATGCCATGCAGGTTCAAGTCAAAATGACAAAGTAGACTTAAATCAAAACATACATAATAACATTTGTGACAATAGTAAAGATGAATCTTGTAATGTACAACAGAATTTTACTAACAGTACATCTGTAGCAGAAACATCTCCCTTAATTGATGTTGTATCAGTCAAGAGCAATGCATCACCTTGTGGATTTGGGAATTTTTCAGGAAAAGACTTTGATATGAATAATGATGAAGTAAAGGATAATATTGATGTTGTATCAGTCAGTTGCAGTGCATCACCATGTGGACTGGGGAATTTTTCAAGAAAAGACATTGATACTAACAATGAAGAACTAAAGGACAATATTGCATTAGGTGAATTTGAAAATGTAGCACATATTGGAATAATAGATTACCCTAAAAACTCATGTGCCAATATTGCTGATGTTTCAGATTTAGATTTTGAAAAGGGAAAGAAACAACTTTCTGAGAGTGTGAATGATTATCAAAGACAAAATTCGTATGCACAACATTCAAGCAATATATATTCTCCACCCATCCAGTCAGTATGGCTTAATAAATACTTGTGCGCTAAACAGGAGCTTGTTGATACATTAAAATCATGTCAAAATGTAAGCTCTCCCCCAACCTCTACACTGATGACTACCTCTAAAAATAGTGAGATGTTACCTGTCTGTAGTAGTACACCTGTCCACAATTCTGATGCAATTGGTATGAGCCCAATCCTAACTATAGACTTTGAGCACAAGTCTCCTGGAAATTCAGTTGCTAATACAAGTAGTACTAGTGAGTTACAGTATGAAACATCACATGAGGAGATTGAAATGTACAGGAATTATCAATTAAGCAGAGGTGTATCATATTCTGATAGTGATGTACTTAGGTCTCCAAATATAGGAACAAATGACTTTACTGAACGGAAAACAGGAGTGATTAATCAAAATTCAATTGACGTTGAAACATTAGAAAATGAAAACTGTTACGTTCAAAATACAATGTGTGTGTCTGAGAAAAATGCTGCAGAATCAAGCTCAGAAATACCATTTACTGGAAATGGTTTTGAAAACAGTGCAGGGAACTTTGAATCTCAATTTATTGAAGATAGTATCTCAGATGAGAAGTCTGCATTTCAGAATTCAGAAGGAAATATTGATTTACAACAGAAAAGATGTGAAAATATCAATATTGTTGAAGATTTTCTTGATACATCAAAGAACATATTTGAAGATCTAGTGACTGATATCCTTACAGATGTAGAACTGATGTCAAGTATACCAATTACTACTCCAGACCTGGCTAATGAGAACACTAATGCATCAATTGAGTTTCAAAATTCTTCTACAGACAGTTACCAGTATCAGTTTTATTCCCCAGAGAATGGAACATTGTCTCAAATGCCATCATGTGAAGAGGAACACCATTATGGGCACTGTAACCAAACTGATGCAAAAACAGACAGTGGAACTGTCTTTAAATCAGCCAGAGCACCTACTCCTCTCAGACAAAGCAGAAAGCCTAGGTTTGAAAAGAGGTTTCCGAAACCACTGCCTAGAGCTAAACCACAGAAAGCAATAAATGCTGAAAGGAGTTTGTATGAAGCTGCTGAGAGATTTTTGGGAGATTTTGACCACAAGAACAAAAGATCATGCTGTAAAGTAAACCCCGAAGTTATGAATAATACAGAGTCGGGAAAGATGGAGTCTGTCAAGGTTAATAAAAATGAGGAACAAGGGAAGAAAACTATTGGGAATGACAAGATTCCTAATAACATGTGCAGTGATAAAACAAATGAACAGATTAAACAGTTGGACAAACCATGTGATGTTAGTGACAATGTAACAAAGAAAATGTCTATAAAATTGAAAAATATGGATTCTGAAGTACCAGTTGTTACTCGACAACAAGTAGCTATGAAAAAGTTGATATTGAGATCTAAAGGGCAGATGAAAATATCAAAGCAAAATGTACATAAATATTACAAAAGCGCATCTAAAAAGAGACAGAATCTCCTGAAGGGAGTATATAAATCGAGAGAAAAGAATTTGGGAGACAACAGAATTCCAAGTATCAGACTAAAAGCAAGTAAGAAATTGAATGGAAAGGGAAAGATTGCTGTAGAAAAATGGAAAAAAATCACCCCAACATCTAGTGCAAAAGAACATACAAAAGAGAAACAACATAAATTCCATTCAAAACCTGATTCAGATGAAAAGTTTAAGGATGCTTTCATAAAAGATGAAAATAAATTGCTAAAATTGAATAAGCATAACAAAGGTAAACATACTGCCGAGCATCTGCATAAAGAATCACCAAGTCCTGTTCATGAAAATAAAATAAAGAATAAGTCTGTCAAACATTCTACATCATTTAATACCTTTAAAAAAGGAGAAAGTAAGAAGTCCAATGAAAAATATGTTCGAGACTATCCTGGTGTCTCTGAAAAAGGAAAGGGCAAAACAAATACTGAATCCAAGAAAAACAAGAGTAGCACAGTGGCTAGTTCACCTAATAACCAAAGCATGAGATCAGCAAAAGCAGATATGGATAGAAAAGTGAAGGATATAATGTATAAACAGACCTGTAGACTGTGTAGCTTCTCTTGTTACAGTGTAATGGACATGAAGCTTCATTACAGCAGAAAACATGAAAACTGGTGTCATAGATGCAAAATACAGTTTAATGATAAGGTAAGTTGATTTTCTCTTCCAGTTTGGCTTCAATATTTTATTCACCAGCTGTCATCAATAGGTTAGAGGGCATAATATTTCTATCTTATTGGCCAAAGAAGCAATGCTTTAGCTTCACTGATGACCAGTTAGATGCCACTGGTATATTTCAGGGTCAAGCTGGCAATCAAATGTTACTTTTTGATCAATCCTAAGCTTGCCTAATAACTGTCACTTGAGCTCTTGATGCAAGTTGATCATACAATCACATATGTCCTTAAAAACCGGACAGATAGTTAACTTTATGATGATGATATACGAAATGGTAGGGTCTAACTTGAAGCATTATGAGGGCGTTTGTGGCCGAGTTGTTGTCTTTGACTTCAAACTACTTGTCCAATGCTACTGTGGGCTCAAATCTGCCAGGGATTATTTTGTATGAGGAATGTATCAAGCTACCTTACAAATTGTCAATTGTTCTTTTCTGGTGCCACTTTGTACATGAAATCATGGCTGGAGAGAAAAGTTTTTGCTAAATAATTTATAAAAGTGGGAAACATATGGCTGTCAAAACCTAAGATAAACAGTGAAATACTTGTGTTTTAGATTTAAAGATCTTTGTAAAGGGATTCCATGAAACTTTTACTTTAATCTTTAATTTATATCTACAAGTTTATATAAAAGTAGTATAGCAAAATAAATCATAGTTAAAGAAATCTTTTCATTTCTGGTCTAATTGGATTCCATGAATTGATAATTTGTTTATAAATTTTGCATGCCTCACTTACTGTCTTATTCATAGTGACATTTTTCAAAATAAAAGAAAGGATGAAGTTGCACCATATTGTAATATTTTTAGTATCATTATATTTCGAAAAGGATGGGATTTGACTATTATAGTTAATTTGCTGGACTATGCTGGTGTAGTTTGAATTAATTTTTGTTGGCTTTGTGACACTATACTTGTATAAGTAATGCTGCTAGATCCAGGGAGATGTTAATTCAGCAAATTACTATTATGTTTACAGGAGTCATGTCGTTACCATATAAGTCAAAACCATAATGCAGAGGCATGGTGTGATGTGTGTGGCTCCCTGTTTTGTCATAAAGCTAGCTTTGAACGGCATCTTAGATCTCAGGTCCATCATGAGAATCTAAAGTTTGTTAATTACATTAAGAACGGAAGTAAAAGAAAAGAAACTGTTTCAATCAGCGATGATGATGATGACAATTCTGTAGAAATAGTGGCTGTGTCTAAAAATGTTTATGATACAAAGAGATTGGATAGCATTGGACCAGGTAAGCATAAAAAATTAAAAACGACAGATGACAAAAGCCCTACAGTCGATCTCAATTTAAAGAAACAAACTAGCTCAGAGTATGTTGAAATATCCGAGGATGATGTGGAAACAAAGAAAGTGAGGCAAGTGAAATATTGTGCAGTTTGCAAACAATACTATAGGAAAATGAGTGCTCATTTGAAGACGAAGAAACATGATGATATGCTGAAAGAGAAATTGAACACCGTGAATCCAGAGGATGATAGTTGCTCTGTATATTACTCTGACATGGAAGATATGTCCATTCATATAGGTAAGTCTGCTGTCTTCTGATGATATTCATCACACGGACTTTGTGAAAAAGTAATGTAAAACTATTCATTGTGTAAGACATCAATATCATTAAATTTTGTATTGTTGCAGTCTTGAACTATTGTATAAATATCAGTTAACCTCACAGAGCATGGGCGTTCTGCCCTATCACTAACCTTCATAATGCAAAATAACTTTATATTGTATCACAGTTTTGGGACTTTTCTGTTGAAAAAATGTCAGAGTTCAATCGTATACATATACATGCACTGTGCGTTAAGTGGAGTGCAGGTAACAGTTACCAGCACTCCAGAGCATGCCCGTTGATTGGCTCATTTTTGCTGGGGTTTACTTATTATGACGGCAGAGAAAGGAAAGGCGGCAGAAATATTATATTCAGATGCTCTTTCATTGGTTACTTTTTTTCTGGGGTTTTATATTGTGACAACAAGGAACGTGTTTTTATGTTTGACTAAGATACAAAAGAGAAAGAACACCAAAACACTCGGCAATCTGATTTATACTCGGGGGCTACGCCCCCTCGTACAAATCAGATTCCCTCGTGTTTCGGTGCTCTTTCTATTACAAAACACGGATCTGTTATTTCCTTAAATTGTATTTTAGACGCACTGTAATAAAGGTAATTTATGTCAGGGTAAAAGTTTAGATGCATATGTATAATGATATGTATAATAGAGTCATGTATAATGAATCAAAAGGTTAAAATTGAGCAATCAACAGTTGTTCTTCTTGCATGTTATACATGTAGCTCTTTTTATGAAAGTAAAGGTCAAGAAGGAGAACAATGTTGAACACATTTAAAAAGCTAATGGCAATTTTAGCAAAAACTTTACTATTCTTTTTGATAAAAGAAGGGAATTGTTCACCTGTTCATTTTGTCAATGGTTTTTCTTATTTAAAAGGAAAGAAGCATTAGCAAACAAAGCTGGTGTAAGTTTGGATTTTTTGGAAAACTGCATGGTTTTAAAGAAAATTTCTATTGGGTAGAAGCCTTTTATAGGCCTCTTTTTAGATCACCTGTCACAAAGTGACGGGGTGAGCTTTTGTGATCGCTTTTCGTCCGGCGTCCGTCCGTCCGGCGTCCGTCCATCCGTCCGTAAACTTTTACTTTAAATGACATCTCCTCATAAACCACTAAGCCAATTTCATCCAAACTTCACAGGAATGTTCCTTTGGTGGTCACCTTTAAAAATTGTTCAAAGAATTTAATTCCATGTAAAACTCTGGTTGCCATGGCAACCGAAAGAAAAAACTTTAAATATCTTCTTTTAAAAAACCATAAGAGCTAGAGCTTAGATATTTGGCATGAAACATCTACTAGTGAGTGTCTACCAAGTTTGTTCAAATAAAAGCCCTGGGGTCAAAATTGGCCCCGCCCCGGGGGGTCATTGATTTTCCCTATATGCATATAGTAAAAACTTAAAAAATCTTCTTTTAAAGAACCCAAAGAGCTAGAGCTAAGATATTTAGCATGAAACATGTTCTAATGGGTGTTTACCAAGTTTGTTCAAATAAAAGCCCTGGGGTGAAAATTGGCCCCGCCCCAGGGGGTCATTGATTTTCCCTATATGCATATGGTAAAAACTTAAAAAATCTTCTTTTAAAGAACTCAAAGAGCTAGAGCTTAGATATTTGGCATGAAACATCTTCTAGTAAGTGTCTACCAAGTTTGTTCAAATAAAAGCCCTGGGGTCAAAATTGGCCATGCCCCGGGGGGTCATTGATTTTCCCTATATGCATATAGTAAAAACGTAAAAAATCTTCTTTTAAAGAACCCAAAGAGCTAGAGCTAAGATATTTAGCATGAAACATGTTCTAATGGGTGTCTACCAAGTTTGTTCAAATAAAAGCCCTGGGGTGAAAATTGGCCCCGCCCCGGGGGTCATTGATTTTCCCTATATGCATATAGTAAAAACTTAAAAATCTTCTTTTAAAGAACTCAAAGAGCTAGAGCTTAGATATTTGGCATGAAACATCTTCTAGTGTGTGTCTACCAAGTTTGTTCAAATAAAAGCCCTGGGGTCAAAATTGGCCCGCCCTGGGGGGTCATTGATTTTCCCTATATGCATATAGTAAAAACTTAAAAAATCTTCTTTTAAAGAACCCAAAGAGCTAGAGCTAAGATATTTAGCATGAAACATGTTCTAATGGGTGTCTACCAAGTTTGTTCAAATAAAAGCCCTGGGGTTAAAATTGGCCCCGCCCCCGGGGGGTCATTGATTTTCCCTATATGCATATAGTAAAAACTTAAAAAACCTTCTTTTAAAGAACTCAAAGAGCTATGGCTAAGATATTGAGCATCAAACATGTTCTAATAGGTGTCTACCAAGTTTGTTCAAATACAAGCCCAGGGGTCAAAATTGGCCCCGCCCCGGGGGTCATTGATTTTCTTTATAATATATGTGTTTAGCAAAAACTTTAAATCTTCTTTGAAAAAACCCAAATAGCTAGAGTTTAGATATTAAGCATGAAACATCTTCTAGTAAGTGTCTACAAAGTTTGTTCAAATAAAAGCCCTGGGGTCAAAACTGGCCCGCCCCAGGGGTGTCATTGTTTTTAACTATATGTGTATAGTAAAAACTTAAAAAAAATCTTCTTTTAAAAAGCCCAATGAGCTAGAGCTTAAATTTTAGCATGAAACATCTTCTTATGGGTGTCTACCAAGTTTGTGCAAATAAAAGCCCTTGGGTTAAATTGGCTCTGCAACGTTGGGGGGGGGGGGGGGTTGGGGGGGGGGCCTATATACAGGTGAGCGACCTCAGGGCCATCATGGCCCTCTTGTTATTTTTAGGGTGAAAAATCACTGACTTTCAATAATACTACTGTATGTATGTAGATGCTTGTAGTGTTACTAGGTAAATGTGATTTTGTTATATCTAGATGATGACACTCAGGATGAGGATGACATGGAAATGACAGATAATATGTCTCACAGCTCGGACAAGTCCGTTGTTATTGTATCTGACCATGATGGCAATTTTGAGTATGAATCCGATGAATGCAGGGCAATTCCAAGTGGTAATACAATTTGATTTACTAATATTTATGCCCCTGACTAGATAGTAATTTAATAGAGTGTCTGTTTAAACAGTTAAAAGTTATGTCTGGCAGCAAGTTATTCTTGTTCAGTTGTTGTTCAGTTGTCTACTACACACTCTATACTAAAACAATAACTATTATTCTTCACTTTTGAGTGTATAACTAAAGGAATCCTTATTATACCCCCGAAACGAAGTTTGGGGGGTATATAGGAGTCACCCGGTGGTTGGTCCAGCAGTCTGTTGCATTTTCCTTGTCCGGAGCATAACTTAAAGACTAATGGTTTGAATTCAATACAACTTCATACAATGGCCAAGCACATTGAGAGGAAGTGCATTGCACAAGAACCATAACTCGATCTTGACTTATTACAGAGTTATTGCCCTTTGTTACTTTTCCTTGTCCAGAGCATAACTTGAAAACTTCTGGTTGGAATTCAAAACAACTTCATACAATGGTCAAGCACAGTAAAGGGGAAGTGCAGTGCACAAGAACCATAACTGTATCTAAAGTAATTAAGAGTTATTGCCCTTTGTTACTTTTCCTTGTCAAGAGCATAACTTGAAAACTTCTGGTTGGAATTCAAAACAACTTCATACAATGGTCAAGCACAGTAAAGGGGAAGTGCAGTGCACAAGAACCATAACTCTATCTAAAGTAATTAAGAGTTATTGCCCTTTGTTACTTTTCCATTGCTTTATTTTGTCCGGACCATAACTTAAGACTAATGGTTGGAATTCAATAAACTTCATACAAAAGTCAAGCACATTGAGAGGAAGTGCAGTGCACAAGAACCATAACTCCATCTTGACTAATTACAGAGTTATTTCCCTTTGTTACTTTCTTTGTCCGGAGCATAACTTGAAAACTACTAGTTGGAATTCAAAACAACTTCATACAATGGTCAAGCACAATAAAAGGAAGTGCAGTGCACACAAACCTTATCTAAAGTAATTAAAGAGTTATTGCCCTTTGTTACTTTTCCATTGCTTTTTTGTCCGGAGCATAACTTGAAGACTAATGGTTGGAATTCAATACAACTTCATACAATGGTCAAGCACATTGAGAGGAAGTACAGTGCACAAGAACCATAACTCCACCTGAACTTATTACAGAGTTATTGCCCTTTGTTACTTTTCCTTGTCCAGAGCATAACTTGACAACTACTAGCTGGAATTAAGTACAACTTCATACAATCATCAAGCACATTAAGAGGAAGTGCATGCACAAGAATCATAATACCATTTTGACAAATTACAGAGTTATTGCCCTTTGATAATTTTCCTTGTCCGGAGCATAACTTGAAAAGAACTGGTTGGAATTCAAAACAACTTCATACAATGGTCAAGCACAATAAGAGGAAGTGCAGTGCACAAGAACCATAAATCTATCTAGAGTAATTATAGAGTTATTGCCATTTGTAACTTTTCCATTGCTTTTTCTTGTCCAGAGCATAACTTGAAAACTACTAGTTGCAATTCAATACAATTTCATACAATGGTCAAGTATATTAAGAGGAAGCGCAGTGCGCAGAAATCATAACTCTTTCTTGACTCATTCAAGAGTTTTTGCCCTTTATTACTTTTTTTTGTCCAGTGCATAACTTGAAAACTAGTATTTGGAATTCAATACAACTTTATACAATGGTCAAGCGCAAGGAGAGGAAGTGCAGTGTACAATAACCATAACTCCATGTTCAGTATTTGTAGAGTTATTGCCCTTTGTAAACCACATTGAAAGGAAATGCAACATTCAAGAACCACAACTATCTTTAATTGCCCACAACCATAAGTCTATTTCAATTCTTTTGCAAGGTATTATGTTACTAGTAATTTCCTCTTTTCTGAAGCAGTCTTGCAGGGGTATTAATCACATTTAGTGATAGTTCTAGTTCAACATACTCTCGCTTCTTACAGGGATCACACTTGTCCTAAATTTTAGGGAGAAGTGACTTCTCCCTCCAGTGAAAATAGGGAGAAGTTTTTGGGGACAAGGAGAAGTGCATACAAGTTGTATTTTGGGAAATGTTGATGTTCCATTTAAAATACTTACTATAAGTTTTAAGATTGACCAAACATTAGGTGGACTAAGACAATGCATGTACACAACAGTTTATTAAGTAACTTGTAGCAAATATTTGTAACAATAAACAGCAAAATTACAAATGTTGTGAAATGAACTGGATGCTTGGAGACATTTTAAGCAAAGGCTTATTAAACAGCTGGTATCCTTTCAGTGAATTGGTTTATTTTATGAAAGATGAATGATTAAGGAAATTTTTTATGCTTTGTGGAGTTTTTGCCCTTGAATAAAGAAAAGGTTGGAGATAAAGGCATTAATTGCACAATAACTTCAAGAAAGAAAGAAGACTAAAAAAGTAATATGAGCATACTGTCTTGACAGAGTTAATAGCCAGCTGAATCCACACATACTCCTTGCAGTTAATAGCTTGTGTTTATGTAAGGAGGATAAAATAGCCTTTATGAGCTTGCAAATTAAAATGTTTTCCAAGTATTTAAGTGGGTAAAAAAACTTAAGTTTTTATGATGGATTGGCACTTTGTCCTAAAATAAAAGCCTTTGTCCCTTCCACAAATTTAAAGTTTTTAAAACAGATGCAAATGTTTAACAATCTTTACTCCACAACATGTCTCTGGTTATGAATACAGTAAAAACCCTCAATTAAGACCACCATTGGGACTGGACCAAAGGGTCTTAATTGCAGAGTGGTCTTAATTGTGGATATTCTTATCATTGTCATACACGTTATGACCATGGTCTATTTTAGTCTTTTTGTATGAACAAACATTATGTATCTTAACCTGCAAATACAATATAAAAGTATGTTATAATGTTACATCTGATGGGAAGAAAACATATTACTAACAAATTCTCTTTGTTCTGATTTCAATATTAATTATTGTATGATGTACATAATTCACATATCATATAAGACATTATTTCTTTACAAAATAAATGTGCTTAAAGCAACATTTAACCACTTTGAAATATACTTTTTCACCTTACTTTTTGACACCTTCTGTAATCAAGTGTCATGCCTAAGAGCAAGCAAGCAGATAATAACAAATATGTGATCTTGGTAGGTGTTCACTTTAACATAAGTGGTCTCAATAGTGAGGTCAAATTATATTAAAAGAACAAAACAAAGAATTGGGACTGAATTTGGTGGTCTTAAAAGTGGATAAGCGAGGTGGTCTTAATTCTGGATCATGTAACCATTGACATAAAGAACAGAAAATTCTGTTCTTTTAAAAACTGGTCTTAATAGCGGGGTGGTCTTAGTTCTGAGGTGGTCTCAAGTAGGGATTCTACTGTATTTGTATTTTGAGTTACCATTAAACCAAGTTAGTCAGTAGACTTGATTGTTTGAGTCTTGTATTGGTTGTGTGTCGGACTGTCAGGTATCTGTCAATCTTATTGATGTACACTTTTCTTAATAAGATTCAAAAGTCTCTTGTCCTAAGACTTCCTGACCAAATGGATAAAATTATTGGTCCTAGCTGTTCAGTTATTATCAATATCTAACAGGCATTTAGGTTTCAAGTGGAATCTGTGTCAGCCTGCTTATGAAAAAAGATCTATGTTTTTGCCCCAAGTGTAAGCTTGTGTCTGAGGTCTTCCTAATGTTTCAAAAATTGCAATTTTTAAGTTGAAGAAAGCTTATAATAATATTTGTCTAATATTTACACTTTTGAGTGGACTGCCAGAATTGGGATAACAATGTCATAGGTCACAATAGATAAAAAAAATTTCTAAATGTTTGTTACAGCATACAGTGCCATCCATAAAAAACTTTATTTTTTTCGTTACATAAAATAAGCATGTTATTAACCACAGTTACCTTCATAAACTGAGAAATAGACTCTGGATATTGCTTAGTAAATATCTATATATTTACCTTTTAATTATGTGAAAATCTGCTTTAATGGTGTTTCAGAGGAGGATGTTACAATGTACATGAAGCCTGGTCTGCCAGTTAAACATGCTGATTACAGTTCACATGCTAAAATAAAGCAGGAAACTGACGGAGATCAAGGGTCACAAATTCAACGCAGGATCAGAGATAGTACTTCAAGGTTGAAAGGCGTTGATGGAAAAAGAGAAGGTAGAAGTACAAATGTCCCTATTGTGGTTTCTACTTGCAAGAAAGAGAAATGTAGTCCAACACTTTTAGTACGAAATATAGCGGCTGATTTGATGTGTAAAGATGAACCTATTGATGACAGACAGAATATCTTTGAGAGTGTAAAACAAAAGTATTGCAATATATCGGGATCTAAGTCAAAGAATGAATCTAATGATGAATGTTGTAAGAGAAATGAGTTAGTTAAAAATATTTCAAATATTAAAGATATAAATAAAGTGGAAGAAAGCAATGAGGATAGAATAGATAATGATGCTGGTATGTCAGATGAAGTTGATTTATATAGAGATATGAAAGATGAGGATGCTGATGACTTTGAAATATTATCAGGCACTGACTATGAAGTGACAGAAAATCCTTTGTTTCATGATGATGTGAGTATGGATCAAGACTGAAAAACAGAAAATAATAATACTTGATTTGAGAAGTGATGAAGTTTGTATTAAGGTTTTAAAGTGGAAGAAGTTTTTAGTTTATTCAGTTGATTGGATTTTGTTAACATTTATTGAAACCAAAATATCTTGGTAAGGTACTCTGAAGGTACAGTACTAGATTAAAATAGTTTTCAATTGAGCATTTGTTAAGTTATAGTATTGATATGTGAAACGAGATATATTTGTTTGTGTTACTTTATATACTTGTATGTGTTATGATATTAAGACAAAAGTATGTCATATTTTTGCACATAGAAGAAACTGTGATCTAACTTTGTGATATAATTTCAAGTTTTATTTTGTTTTTGGTTCTGTAAAATTTTAGTTGTATTATTTGTTTTCAAATATATTATCACTGTTTTGTTGTCATTTATTCTTAAGTTACTCATCACTGATTTAACTTTGTTTTAGCCTTGTTTATTTTTGGGGGAAAAGGGGGAGGTACACTGTTAGCAGAAAAATATTGCTGATCTTGTTTTGGAAGTATTTCTGTTCATCATTCTGTTCCTGAATGATAAGATCAAGTTTATTTACTGCTCCATTTCAGGCTTCTTTAAACTAAATAGAAAGCAAAATAAAGATAAAAAAACATTACCTCTAAAATAAATGTGTGGATGGAGTTTATTCTATTTATATTGATAGGTATATATAAAAAGTTGCTTTCAAAAAACATTTTAGACTGCTTTAAGCACTTAAAAATTACTTTAAAAATGTAATTATTACAGATTTGTTTTCTGCTATTTTTTTGTTACTTTATTAAAGAATATCTTCTGAAAGTTTTTATCCTTTTAAAACCTCTCAAAAACAGGAGATCTGGGGAGGTCACAGTTATGCATCATTTGTGAAAATGTGTTTTAATGGTTATGGATTACCAAGTAAATATGGTGGTTAGATCGGATTCACGATTATTGCCAGAGACTTTCATTGTTTACTACTTAAAACTTTAATTGTACCATTGTTTAAACCAAACTAAAGAACAAGGCATTTCATCCAAGATAACGCTTTATGTCTTTATTATATATAAGGTTGGTAAGATAAGTGGATGTTAAGGTTCAGGTAAGAAAAGTAATTGTTATGGTTGGTAAAGATAAATGGTGTAAAGGTTGGTAAGCTAAGTGCTATTCTTACTGTTGTTGTTTTTCCCCGATAATGTTTTATATATTGTTATACAGTTTGTACAGCATATTTTATTTTTAGGAATTTCCATATTTGTTCAGTTTTGATTTTTATGTTTATTCATATCACAAGAATGGTTCTGTCTAAATATTGTTTTTCTTGTTGTTTTATATATGTACATATATTTGATATGATCACTGGTTGACAAAAATTGTGCAATGACAATAAGGTGGAAAATCTGTATTATTGGTCATCCTAAACTGTTACCTTGGTTATAGATTATTTGCATTGAAAAGCATTTGATGACCTCATAACTGATATTGAATTATCAATTACTGAGGCATATGTTGCATGGAGTTGTGTATTTGACAAAAGGTAATAAGTTGAAAAAAATCAGAAAATTGAACTATATATAACACTATTAGAAATTTTGCTGAAACAGCTTTTAAATTATTGAAATATTTTATAAGGGAAATTTATATTGACTGGTCTAAGGTGCTGTCCATTTTAGTATTTTGTAAAAATAATACAGGTTTTAGTCTTTTCAAGTATGTACAGTTAATTAATGATAATATTGAAATTGCTATGTTGTCCAGTAATGCCATCTAAAACTGTTAAACTGACAATAACTTAGGTAATTGAAAGATTTGATCATATCATCATTTGCTTGTTGGTTGAAAAAAAAATGTTCTGTGCACCTGTTTAGAATATGTTTTACTTGTGATTTTCAAATATTTTAATGGAAAAAAAAGAAAGAAAATAAAACAAAAATTGTCCACTTTTTTCCAAGATAGTTTTTACTCAGTTGTAGATCTATGATAGAGAATAACATGACATTGTTTATTTATTAAAGCAGTCCCCTTTTCATTGACAATCTCTTGGTATTTGAAGAATGTGTTCAGACAATTTGAATAAGTTATACATCTATGTTATTGTAGTTTACAGAAACCAAAAATCTTGTTAGAGAATTCTTATGAAGAAAATACTGTTAGAATTCTTTGAATAACTACTTGTACTGTGTTTTGTCTTGGATAACCTCATTGTTTTCAAATAATACAGGAGCATAAGATTTCATAATTTTATTCACATTTGAAGGGAGAGTTTGTCATGGAAGGTATCATACTGATTTATTCTATACATATATTACATATATATTTTGTATGTATTTGCACATTGTTTTGATATATTGATGCAGGTAGCATAAAGTATTTAGATATTGTTAAGTGTTTTGTTTCTTTTTTTAAGTTTTGAAATTTTTGATGTTTTACTTTTTATATATTTTATCTTTAAGCAAGATGCTTCATAACAAATAAAAGTTTTAAACATTACAGATTGTTCTGTTAACTCTGCACTTAATCACTTGATATTCCTGTAAACTTGAGTGCTCCAGTATATTGTGATATTTACCCACTGTCATGCCGCGTTTCAAGGGGTTAGAGTCGATGACTTCTAATCCAGTTACCTCTCTGGCATGGGTTTGATCCCCGGGAAATGCTTTGGTAGTTTAGCGCGGAGGAAGGTAGTCTAGTACTGGTGTAACTCTCCAGGAACGATGGTTAGGAAACTACCCGATGGTTAGGAAACTACCCGCCTATATGACTGAAATACTGTTGGGAAAAGGCGTAAAATGAAACAAACAAACAAAACTAGTTAAAGGTATTTATTTTAGAGCATCATCACTTGGCAAGATGTTATTTAAGTTATTCTTCATATTATAAGATATTTGTTACATAGCATAACTACTTGGCAAGAAGTTTTTTAAATAAAAAAGGCAGTTTGTTTAAATTCAAATGTAACTGAGACTATTGCCTTTATCCTTCCTCTGTTGTTTTGGCCTTCACAGTTACATGTATTAATTTCATTAACCAGTGGCTATATGACAGCATGTCAAGATGAAAGACATTGTTTACATGAAAGTTATTGGAAGGTTTTCAATTGGTATTTAACAGCTTTGAAAACAGAATGATTAACTGCAAGTCCAAAATGAATTGAAAATGGTATTCTATCTGTAACTTGAGCAAAATGTATACAAGACAGTTTATTTGAGAAAGTGGAGCTCGTCTCTTGTAATGGTTCATTAGTCAGAAAGTGTTTAAGCTAGAGCTGTCATCGACAGAAACAATATCAATGTATCGTTGATATTTTTCTGTCAATCAATAATCTGTACACATTTCAAAAAATCGATAATTTTGACTAATTAATTAAATGTTTAGAAATTATGAAAAATCTCACCCAAAACATACAGTAGCAGGTGTCCATATCTTAACATTATGCTGTTGTTACATAGTGGAAATATTTAATAGCAATCATGACCAAAATAGAATGGTCTGGAAAACAGTCATGCTATGGGCTTTTATAAACAAGACACTGAAAAGAACATGATTTTAAATCGGAAATCATTTAAACAGGCATGAAAGTGAATGACAGACAGGTAATTATCGATATATATTGGTGTATTGTTGATATTTGTCATCCAATATCAATATATTGTTGATATGCTTTGCACTGAATCAATGGCAGCTCTAGTTTGCACTGAATCAATGGCAGCTCCAGTTTAAGCTTATCTTCTTCATACTTTGTATACCATGTACATGCCCACTACTTTAAGAGTGCAGATAACCCATAAAAGAAATGGACACTTTTCAACATTTTGTTCTTATTAAACTTAAAATTTTGAAAAACAGATCAAAAATTTGTTTCATCTACGAGCTTGACTGAAATAACTTACACCTTTCTAAAGTTTTCTGTCTGGTAAATTTGGTAAAAAATTGATAATGTATTCAGCGTAATATTTTCAAGCAAGCTGGTTGATATATATCGTAAGCATTAATGTCATCTTGGATGTTATCTTGTGAGGCATTGCAACAATCACTAGGAATTGTGCAACAGACAGATCATACTGTAAGAGTCATCCACATGATGTGCAGGCAGCAACCTGTTTTGTCTGGATTTTATCTCCTAACTCTTAAAATGCATGAAGGGATTTCAGTGTTACTTAATACAATTAATGACCATCATGAGATGTTGTGTTGCACACATGGGTCACACTTGAAAATGCTTGCGCTTGGCAAAACTTTAAAAATCCTTTAATTATTTAAATATAACTTGAGGCACATTATTATGTTCCCCATTGTTAAACAGTGTTGCATGCAAAATTCTGAGGTCCCAATGTTTGAAATAAAGGTCAAAAGTCAGATTAATCTATAAAAGTTTTTATATGAAGTTTATAATTTATTCCATCACAAATACTCACCATTACATGCATAATCCAGGTCTTTTTGCAACAAGTTCAATGACTTTAAAGATGATGAAATGTCTAGAATTTGTCGGGAGCATTTATTACTGTTTGATGCAATTGTTCACCTTTGTGCACATGAAAGAGGTCTCAAGGTCAAAGATTAAGGTCTCCCTTGGAGGTCAGAGGAAATCACTCGTCAGGAGCAAAACTTCTACAGATATTGAGGGATTTATATACATGTACATGTATATTCGGTTTATATATAACTTAGCACATGTGTACACAATTGTGAGATGGAGTGCCACACACAAAATTACTTGAAGTAAAGATCATACATGATAACAGTACGAAAAATGTGTATAAAGAACTTTTGATCATTTTATAAATTGAGGGTATTTAACACAAATATTTACCATGATGAGTCTGAGTATTACAAGTATAATGCAGGTCCATACGTGCAAAGTCAAGGTCACTAAAAAATTAAAAATGATGAAATGTCCAGATTTGGTGTGTAACATATCTCTTACATGCATAGAGGGATTTCAGTATTACTCCAAACAAATTTTCACCATCATGTTAAGTAAAGCTGAATGCTTGAACTAGATCAAAGGTCAAGCTCACAATTTGAGGTCAGAGGAAAAAATTGTCAATGGTATAAGTATCCGTTTCTGTGTGCAAAATTCTTGTCTTGGTGAATTCTTGTGCTTCAGTCATGCATAGAATTTTGACCACATGAACATTTTTTCATTTGAATGATGGCTTTTAAAAAGTGTTTGTTTCACTTAAGTCAAATTCACTTCTCTACTAATATTTTAATACATTATCTTCATCAGAAACTTTTGTGAAAAGCATTATTTTGTGGCAATGGCATCCGCGTTGAAAATTTGAGGTCAAATGATTTCTCAAAACCACTTAAGATGTTCTCTTTATACTCTGTAATATTTCTTCACTGTCAAAATAGGAATGCATTTCTGAAGGACAGATAAACAAGTCTTTTTATTCTCAATTATTTCCCTTTTTGACTGGGATATTTCCTTTTCTCAGACTGTAAAAGGTAATTCATTTCAAACTTGCAAGTAGAATAGCCTTTGAAAAAAAATCGAGCTGAAAATGAAAAATCTGAACACTGTTTAAATGCCAAAACAATTTCCTTGTTACTACAGCATATTTCTACTTATAATTGAATGGTAAGCATTAATAAAGACACTTACATCACAAAGGCATCTTTATTGATAATAATAACAATATACATTTCAATGAAAGTATTATACATATGACTCATGTATGTTATAAACAAATATTTTGGATTAGATGTGACTGTATTCTGTTTACAGCTGAGCTAGCCATTGAAGAAACTTCATGGGTGTGTAATAAATTTTAAAGACAGAAATGTAGATGCACATTCATATAATATATATGGGTATTGTGTAATATTACACACCCTGATACGTGGATACCACAAATTGTAATGTTACAAAGGTTTAATAACAGGATTATACAATGCATTTTACAATAAGTTAAATTCTTAAGTAAATAAAATGACCAACTTGAAGTGTTAAAACCCAGAAAAAGAAACATTAAACAAACATTGTATCATATACAAAGAAATGAATGATAAATAATAAAACAAGAGCACTGCTAGGCGGAGCATTATATGCCCGAAAGTGATTATTTTTTTTAGTAAAGATGAAGCATTTGTAAGACATGGGAATTAAATAAAGTATTACCTCCTTCACAAAATAATCCTCCTTTGAAGTTTCAATATTGTGGTCCAAATGGAACTTAAGTTATGCCCCGGAAACTGTCTTCAGTTCTAAGGTAATAGTGACTTTGACCTTGTGACCCCAAATCAATAGGGGTCTTCTACCCAATATGGACAATCATACTATGAAGTTTAAACATAGTGGGCCAAATGAAACTTAAGTTATGTTCCGACAACTGTTTTCAGTTTTAAGGTCATAGTGACTTTGACCGTGTGACCCCAAAATCAATAGGAGTCTTCTACCTAATATGGACAATCATCCTATGAAGTTTGAATATTGTGGGCTAAATTAAACTTAAGTTATGCTAAAGAAACTGTTTTCAATTTCTAAGTAATAGTGACTTTGACCTTGTGACCCCAAAATCAATAGGGGTCTTCTACCCAATATGGACAATCATCCTATGAAGTTTGAACACTGTGGGCCAAATGAAACTTAAGTTATGCTCCGGAAACTGTTGTCAGTTTTAAGGTCATAGTGACCTTGACCTTTGACCTTGGGATCCCAAAATCAATAGGGGTCTTCTACCCAATATGGACAATCATCCTATGAAGTTTGAACACTGTGGGCCAAATGGAACTTAAGTTATGCTCCGGAAACTGTTTTCAGTTTTAAGGTCATAGTGACCTTGACCTTTGACCTTGTGACCCCAAAATCAATAGGGGTCTTGTACCCAATATGGACAATCATCCTATGAAGTTTGAACACTGTGGGCCAAATGGAACTTAAGTTATGCTCCGGAAACTGTTTTCAGTTTTAAGGTCTTAGTGACCTTGACCTTTGACCTTGTGACCCCAAAATCAATAGGGGTCTTCTACCCAATATGGACAATCATCCTATGAAGTTTGAATACTGTGGGCCAAATGGAACTTAAGTTATGCTCCGGAAACCAAATTGCTAACGGACGGACGTACGGACGCCAGGGGGTATAACATAATATGCCCGAAATTCTTTCGGGCATATAAAAAGTATGAAAATTAAATAACTTTTACCCTGCCTGAAATTGTGGTATGACTGTTCTTTGAATTTAGAACAAGAGGAAATGATCTGTTAATATATATTTGAATAAATGTTGCAGTTTATGTCTACAAAAATAATAAATTGATTAAACCTTGATTGAACATGAGTTAACTGGCTTTGAATTCAGAAATATCCAAAATTATGCAAATATGTTTAGTCTAAAGAGATATGTACCAAACTTAGATCTATAATAGTTGCAAAACGACTGTTGGCATTCAAATGTTTATCCAATACCTCCATCTAAAATCATCTTAAAATTACTCTGCATTTAAAGCAGCACACCTTTGCATTAGAAAAATAAATTTTCAAAAAAATCAAATTAAGAACAATATGTTTTTACAGTATAAATATTCATAATTTAGGTGAAACTTGGAATGTATAATGCAATTAATAATTATGTCTGTTTTTTTTTATTTTCACCCTGTTGTGATAAGTCATAGGTAATATCCTGTGGATAGTTAGTGATTTAAATATGGAAGCATACTATTATAAAGTTTGAATTCTGCAATCTAAAAATATTGCTGAAGGGTTTTTTAGTATTCTTAATTTACTATTAAAGTATAAATACAAGACCTGACGAGACCCTATACTGTAAGATGCTCTTGTCAAGTTAAAACATCTTGAAACCCTTTAAACTGGCTATGGACATTTCATTACTTAATGAACAAATGTATAAAAATTCAGCCTGTTGCCTATACAATTTTCTACGTACGAGACAATTTTCTGTGTATGTCAAATATTTTGTCGAGATTAGAGACCCTGTCCAAAAATAAGAAACAAACAAAGAGTATCATAATGACCCAGCATTACTCTCAAGATAATAAATGTACAATGTATATTAATTCATATTCTTGAATCAAACTGTGCATGCAGTTGTACATTAACAGAGAAACAAACATGAGCATGCGACATTGTAGTAGGACTTTAAATATGCCCGACTCTTTGGGTCCATGTAAAAATAGCTTAAGGTAATGACAGTCCAAGGAGTTTTATTATCAAAACATAACAGTCAAATAACATTTGATAGCATGTGGAAGGCATGACAAAAAAATAGTTTCTTTATTAGAGAAACAGACAATAAATGCGGAATTACCAAAACATGAGAATACGTCTAATGCAGCTTTTTTTTCATGTATTAACATCTGCAGAATTTCTCAGACTGATATAATAGCTCCCCCTGTGAGCTCACGCTTAACATGCTTCCTTCTACTGCAGAATGATGTGCAGTAGCCCTCTGACATAAAATCTTTACTTTTGTCCTTTAAAGCAGCACGCCTCCAGATTCATGTTAATTTTCATGTAAATTTTGGAAAATGTATTTAAAAGAAAAATATTGTGAGGTGAACAAATTAAGTAATAAACATATTGCAATCAGCACTTACAATCCACAAAAACAACAAAAAGTGGTTAATAGATGCAATAACAGCCCTTACTGCGTTAGTAACACAGTAGAATTATGGTGATAAAATACTGCAAAATCATTCTAAAACTGCACATGTAAAATATAACTTGGATCTTTTTTTACCTTTCTTAAAAGTTTAGTGCATTTTACTCAAAATTGATTTTCTTGAAATATTTTGGCTCATCTGGAGGCATGCAGCTTTAAACAAGTTGGCTAAATTGATGGTAATATAAACACTAGACCCAATTTCATGAAGCTCTGTTTCACCTTGATATAGCCTTTAATTTTCCTAGCACAACTTTCAGCATCATCTGTTTACTATCACAGGGCTGATCTGATACTCAGAAATGTTTTTGTGGATATCATCACTGGTATGTTGTTAAACAGATTGAAACTAAACTGTTCACGGAGTAATTATAAATCTTTAGGACTATTCTAGAATACATGCGTAGTTGTTTTAATTTCACATATTTTGATTTCTACATCTGTAAAATTGCATGATGTCATTCTATCTCGACTTTCCCAGCCATAAATTTGAAACTGCCTGCTCCTGTTTTCAAAGCTGGCAGAAGTTAATGCTGCTAGCACTGGTGAGTCATTCTCACTGCCAACATTTAAAACAGTTCAATCTGGTCATGTTTCCCATTTATACAAGATTACATTTAACACAATTAAAACTCCTCTGCCCATGGATTTTCTTCGAGATAATGTTCTATAACTTCTTTCATTGATAAATTGGGTATTAATTGAGTCTGATTTAAATCTGTTCTTGTCACAGGATCAAAATGACCAACTCTCTGAAAACAAACCAAAATAGATTATAAATAAAGGATCAAGAAGACTGACTGGTTAATTACATGTATATGTGGTGATCTTTATAAGTTTTCTTTAGTTTCTGCTGTGGGAGGGCAATAATTATGTAAAAAATCCTGGTTCTAAATCATCAATCTGGACTATGATCCTTTTCATGTTATCTTTTTATCAATGTTTTTTAACTAAACACAACAATCCAGTTGTCTTGTTTCACTTTCATTTTAATTCTCTCACATTTCTATCGAGTTGTCTTCTTTCACTTTTATTTTAATCCTCTCATATTTAACAACTTTAAAACTTTACAATCATCAACTTTTAACACACATTTAAAACTTTTTAGAATGATCACAGTGACAAAATACTAGCAAATTATACCATCATTGATTACTCTAGATGGAAAGTTGCGAATACATTCTAAACTACTAGAATATAGTAGAATCAATGCATCAATCATTTCTAGCAGTATCTAGATAATTACAAACGTTATACATCATTGATTATAAATACAAATTGTTTAACAATGTAACCGCTGAAATGAAAACCCAATAACTATTCATCAATACATATATAATCCTAACCTGTATTCAAATAATAACAAAAGGAGATAATCACAGTATTAAATATGTATGATTTTGTTAAAAGAAAGATGTGTCAATTGTTAAATCTTAACCAGTGGCACAAGATCCATCCTGTTCATCTGTCTTTCTCACCTTTCCATGACTTTATCATGAAACAATGTTAAGGTATTATCTGCAGATTCTGGCTCAACAAGAGAAAACAGTTTGTACATAATTTAAGACAAAAAAGACCTACTTGTCAGGTTGTTTTCTTCTTCACATAAAAATTCAACTCAAAGGAAATGTTTCAATGTTAGTAATCATAACCATTTGATCATGGAGACCATAGAGCAAATGATAAATAATGCATTACAACATTAGGAAATTTTATATTAAGTTTATTGAGTGTCCATGTCAATAGAACATGCATAAAATAAATCTATGCAGCATTTCATAATTCTAAATCTTTAAAAAAGTTCTTTTAAAGCAGTCAAAGATAACAAAGGTACTTGAACTCTATAAAACTCTCTCCTAACAAATTTAGATGTCACATCAGCAAAATTATCATTTCTATCTATTATTGATCAGGGAAAGATAACTGTAATTTGTAAAATTAAAGTTAAAATGGCTCACCTGTAAATGTTCAAGTATGTCTTTTTTATCATAGGTAATTCCACTAGGTGTTATCACAGGATCTCTCATTAACTCAAAACTGATTCTACCACACATACAGTCTGGTACATCTCGTTTCTATAACATATTATATACGAGTATAAGACTTAGTAACCTCTACCCTCTAGATAATGTTATACATTGTACATATATTTTAAGGAAAGCAACATCATATAACAGTATAAGTAATGATTGTAGTGTATGGACAAATCTAATCACACAGAGAATAATTCATGCTGCATATAAATGAAAATGTATTGCATGAAGATAATTTATCCCAAATTAAAGTTATGATCAATTATCATAAATAAGAAAAGAATCATTACAAGAGTACCTTGAATACTGACATGTTTGTTTTGTTTGTTTCATTTTACGCCTTTTCCCGTCATATAGGCGGGTAGTTTCCTAACCATTGTTCCTGGAGAGTTACACCAGTACTAGACTACCTTCCTCCGTGCTAAACTACCAAAGCATTACAGGGGATCAAACCCACACGAGAGAGGTAACTGGATTAGAAGTCATCAACTCTAACCCCTAAACCACGGAGACGGTTTCCTGATATGTAGTCATGTTAAGTTTTATTTCTCGTAAATATTATAAATATATATTTTCTAAATATTTCCTGTATTTCATACTTACTTGTCTTCTTTCATCAACTTGACCGAATAAATCATTGAGTTCTGCCATATGTTTATCCTGAAAAAATGAATAAATTTGATTATTTATCAACACAGAGAAGAAGTGAAATGTATGTAATGTTTAACTTTGTCATAAGGAGATAAACATCACTGTTTATATGAATTGTCAACAAAATGCTCCATTTTCATCAGTCTACAATAAACGACAAAATCCCTATTGGCATTTAGACATTTAAAATATTAGTTTTACCGGTATTTAAAAAGTGGCAAAGTTCCTATATTACAATGAGTGTTATAATTATGCTACATGCATCACTTGTAGTGTATTGTATTCCAAGAAACTTTCACGGAAACAATACTTTGCGTTTTTCATAAGTTTTGCGATTTCCTGGAGACAAAGTTTCATGCAATCATAGAGGCCTTGAATTTTGCGAATTTTATGTCGCTGGGGGTAAAGAGCATATATGTTACTAATATCACAATTGGGTTTCTGTATTTGTTCTATCTGTACCCGCAAGAAAAGACTTACATACAAAATTGACAAAACTGATTTTATTTGATCTGCAAATAATGGACTTTTACCTTGAAATAAGTATTAGTTAAGCATAGATAAAAGTTATGTATACTAAAAAAAAGTTCAGAATACTTCATACTGATATAATGAAAATCTAAGTGGTTGAAGCTACAAATGTTCGCGGATTTGTTACATGCAACTTTTTCGTGGATACTAACATTCGCGGAACTATATCTTCCACGAAAATCTCACATGAAAGATCTTTTCAGTAATTTTAGTTAGAGCAGACTGCAAGGGTTAATCAACCATACTTTCTGATTCTGTATTCAAACATAGTTTCAGCTGTAAACCCCAATGCTCTAAAAAACATACTAGTTTATTTTTATTCCAACAATATTTATTGTAACATTTACTATTACCTGTTCCTCCTCTAACACTCTAATTTGTTTATCACAGTCTGAATCTGACAGTTTATTTTCTCCTGCATTCTCTATCAATTTATCTTTCCTTCTGTAAAAAACAAGAGTAAAATATATGTATACACTGTATAACTATTGATGTTTTTCATTCTTCCTGGATAATTTTATAGGCCTAACATGTTTTTAAGAAACCTGTTCCATGACCAAATTGATAGTAAAATAACAACCAATGACATGCGCCTCACCACTGTTGATCTAAATCCCACCAAGGACTCTGGATGTTTATGCTGATTTATGAAAGGCTCCAAATGTCTACCTCTACCAATGAGCTGCAAAGTCACCATGCAAAGTGACTTGAAACCAAACCATAGGCAAAAGAAAATGTTCCCGTATGTGTAACTATAATCTCTGCTACAATATTGTCCCATCTGACACTCTGATGTTTTCACCATGTGATATGCTTAATATATGACACAACAATCTGCTGTTTATTAGTCCTGAATTTAAAATGAAAATGTTTTAAGCCAAATTATTCTACAGCAAGTCATCTATATTGTGAGCTGTTCATATACCACCTGTCAATAATACTAGGTATACAGTTTTAAAGTAATTGTGGGACAGACATTCAATGATTGGAAATGTATAGCTACACCCTAGTAAATTTAAATAAATGATTAATAACAGAATTAATTTGTCTAAAGTGAGATTTCTGAGAATGTTTGGTAAGTTTGCAATCTTAAGACAAGTCTCTGATTAGTAACAGAAAGTAAATTGAAATATTTCTAAGTTCTAACCAACATAAATACATGTTATACTATGGATGTGCAAAGTAGTTGCTGGATCTCATATTGATGTTAACAGTATTAGTCAACTTTATAGTCATAAGATAATACGAATTTTGTAGTTTACACAGATAACTTAAATAAAAGTTGCACTTTTATTATTATTACAATGAGAATTACTAATGTAAAATAACAAGATAGAAAGTTCTAAAGATTTACATGTTGAATTAGGCACATGTAAATTTAAAGTGACATTATGCTCATATGTTCATTATCAAGTTGAGCTAAATTAACTATATATTTTAAAACCTTTACTAACAGTGATTGACCAACAATTGATATTGAAAAATGTTTAGGATAAAATATAAAGCTGTCCCACTCTATAGGTAAATTTCGATGGATAAATATAGAAATTTCCATGGGCTGCTTGAGTTATTTATCATTCATGCAAAGTTAATTACAAAATTGAAAGGAATTATGGCAAAATTTAATTTAACTTATTTTGACTTTCACCTGCACACTCATTTTATACTTTAGCATGATTAATGTCATTTTAACATTTTGCTGTTAAAAAAATTCCATATTGAAAATCAATATAAATATTTTACGAAACCCTCACATTTCTTACTATTATAGTAGAACTCGATTAATTATTATTCCTACATGTGTATTTTCTATATTGTATTAATTTGCATAATATTGATGTATGTACTATTCTTTGCACATGTTTAAGTATTGTTGGTTAAAACAATAAACAGAGGCCATACCTTATAGTATGGTATGGCCATTAAACACAATTTGATAGTTTGTTATTCCTCGCGTGGCGGTTCATAAATATAAGCTATGCCGAAAAGCATCAGCGAACTTTATGCGCCGCCACGGGAGGTACGGGTTTTAGCCGTTCGTAGAGACGGCTGAACGGATAATAGCCCTACATAAAATCGTCTTGAACCAGTTAGCAATTACTAAGAAGCGTAGAAAGAGGAAGCAAAAATTTTACCCTCCTCCACCCCCTTCACCACAACAAAATTTTCAAAGGGTCTCAGTGTAACCCACATATTTCAGTGATTGTTAGAAAGATAGGCAGTATTTACTTTTTTATACATGCAATACTTTCTGTAACACTTGTAATGTTAATGATTATGTAGGCGTTTTTCTTACGAAACCCTCACATTTCTTACTATTATAGTAGAACTTGATTAATTATTATTCCTACATGTGTATTTTCTATATTGTATTAATTTGCATAATATTGATGTATGTACTATTCTTTGCACATGTTTAAGTATTGTTGGTTAAAACAATAAACAGAGGCCATACCTTATAGTATGGTATGGCCATTAAACACAATTTGATAGTTTGTTATTCCTCGCGTGGCGGTTCATAAATACATTTATACATAAATAAGGTACCATTCATAAAGTTAAACCAATGAACACATACATCATTTAATTTACTTTAAATAACTAAATTCAAGGTTGATGTTGGCATGTGAAAAATTTATTTAAGCAACAAAATAAAAGATAGTCAAATAATTATAATTATAAATTTTAATTCCTGCTGTTGCCATTCAATACCAAAAGGTTCATTATTGCAATGAAACAAAATGTGTTAATTTTACTTATTATACTTGAACATATAGATAACTAATATAGTAATTAAAGGATTTAAGATTTTTCAAGAGATAGCATGTTTGAGTTGTTACCATGACAGACTAACAGACTAGTAATCTAAGGATTGAACACAGTGTGGGTTCAAACACCTTCAGGGGCAAACGGTCATTTCCATCAGCAACAAACATCCATTGCTAAGTGGTTGGTTCCAGGACTGGATTACATTGTGTGTCTATAAGCTTATAGCTTCCTTCATAATCAAAATAATATATAAAATTTGAGCCGCGTCACGACAAAACCAACATAGTGTGTTTGCGACCAGCATGGATCCAGACCAGCCTGCGCTCTGCGCAGTCTGATCAGGATCTATGCTGTTCGCTATCAGTTTCTCTACTTGTAATAGGGTTGGTAAGCGAACAGCATGGATCCTGATCAGACTGCGCGGATCCATGCTGGTCGCAAACGCACTTTGTTGGTTTTGTTGTGACGCGGCTCAAATTCTGTATTTTTAACTTATTTCTAGTACATGTACCTTTCAATATCATCCCTAATCAATTTGTTTAAATATGACTGTAGATCTATTTCCTGCTGTATACGTTTATCTTCTAACTGACTCCATCTTTTTCTCTTGGCAAGTCTTAGAGCACTAGTTATATCATCTCCAAAATTCTTTCTTGAATCTTTAGCTAGTTCATTTGCTATGGATATAAAAAGAATAATTAAGAATGAACATTTATATTCTTTAAACTGTAATTTGTATCCAAATCTAGTCATCCTTACATTTTATTCTGATTTATAATATAACCAGTCATCAGATTTAGCACTGGCCCGGTGGCCCATGGCCAGTAAAAATTAGTTCAGGCCAGTGAAAATTTTAAGAAAATTTAGTTAAATATCTAGTAGAATAAATTCAAAACTGGAATTCGGGTTAGTAAATTCAAAATCTTAAATTCATTGACTGTATAACAGCAATTTTAATTTGCTTTTTGCACTATGATAATAAAAGAATAATCACTGAAAAAATCTTAAACAAGATCACAATTACATTGTAATAAGAATTATAATTATATACACTGAATATTTATCATTCTGTATGTAAGCTAGTATACCTCGTTTTAGGCAAGCTATAGCCTCATCATGGTGATTTTGTTCTGTAAGAGCAAGTCCCATAAAGTAG
Organism: Ruditapes philippinarum; assembly: GCF_026571515.1. Taxonomy (NCBI): domain Eukaryota; kingdom Metazoa; phylum Mollusca; class Bivalvia; order Venerida; family Veneridae; genus Ruditapes; species Ruditapes philippinarum. The sequence goes on from NW_026861127.1 coordinate 60,041, forward strand.
TGACCTTTGACCAGGGTTTTATCCAGTTCTAAAGCTCTACGACAATCCTGTACTGCATTCTCCCAGTGTTTCTGTTTTATGTAGCAAAGTGCTCGGTTTGTGAAGTATGTTGCCGTGTATGGATTTTTAATCTGAAAGAAGTGTTTATAGAAAGATCATAAGACTTCAAAGATCAAAAACTCCTACAACTTATTTCTTACACATGAAATGTGATATTAAATAATTTTAATTATCAAATTTCAATGACACTTTTCAATCTCTACAGTCCTGGTTATTCATATTCTATTATAAGAATGTTCATCACACTGAATACTAAAAATCCTATAGAATAAAATTTGCCCTCAAATAATTTGCATTTAGACGTAAAAAAAGTTTTATACATAACTTTTGGCACAATAACAAAATAACTATTAAACAAATGATAATTACATGAAGACTGGATGCGCGAAAAACTGAAAATGATATTTTTATAAACGCACATTCTCTGTTGGTGTAACAACAATTAAATCTATTGTCTGCTTCTGAATGAGCAAACAAACCGGTGCCACATTTTCCCAATTTGATAAAAACAAAATCATACATGAATTTCTTTTTAAACAAGAGCTATCACCCAAGTGATGAATGCCCCCCGAAAAGGTTTCTTAAGCATGCAAGTATTATGAAAAGAAAAGAGAATGAAAGTAACTTATTTCTTAATATTGTTCTTGTGAAGTAAAGTGCTATTTATAGCAAACTTAACACCTTTGGACAAGGGTCTTGAACGCAACACATCGTCTTGATGTGGTTGACATTTTAAAATCCTTTGATGCATGACAAAGTTACAGTCTAGACACAAATAAAGTGGGGATGTACAGACAGACAGATGGATAAAGACAGAGGTGCGATTTTAATATGCTGCCCTTCTGGGGCATAAAAAGTGGCTGAGTCCACCTTTTTAGCTCACCTGTCACAAAGTGACAGGGTGAGCTTTTGTGATCGCTTTTCGTCCGTCGTCCGTCCGTCCGGCGTCCGTAAACTTTTGCTTTAAATGACATCTCCTCATAAACCACTGAGCCAATTTCATCCAAACTTCACAGGAATGTTCCTTTGGTGGTCACCTTTAAAAATTGTTCAAAGAATTTAATTCCATGCAGAACTCTGGTTGCCATGGCAACCGAAAGAAAAATCTTTAAATATCTTCTTTTAAACAACCCTAACAGCTAGAGCTTAGATATTTGGCATGAAACATCTTATAGTGAGTGTCTACCAAGTCTGTTCAAATAAAAGCCCTGGGGTCAAAATTGGCCCCGCCCCGGGGGGTCATTGATTTTCCCTATATTCATATAGTAAAAACTTAAAAAATCTTCTTTTAAAGAACCCAAAGAGCTAGAGCTAAGATATTTGGCATGAAACATATTCTAGTGAGTGTCTACCAAGTTTGTTCAAATAAAAGCCCTGGGGTCAAAATTGGCCCCGCCCCGGGGGGTCATTGATTTTCCCTATATGCATATAGTAAAAACTTAAAAAATCTTCTTTTAAAGAACCGCAAGAGCTAGAGCTTAGATATTAAGCATGAAACATCTTCTAGTGAATGTCTACCAAGTTTGTTCAAATAAAAGCCCTGGGGTCAAAATTGGCCCCGCCCCAGGGGGTCATTGATTTTCCCTATATGCATATAGTAAAAACTTAAAAAATCTTCTTTTAAAGAACCCAAAGAACTAGAGCTAAGATATTAAGCATGAAACATCTTCTAGTGAGTGTCTACCAAGTTTGTTCAAATTAAAGCCCTGGGGTCAAAATTGGCCCCGCCCCAGGGGGTCATTGATTTTTCCTAAATGTATATAGTAAACTTAAAAAATCTTCTTTTAAAGAACCATAAGAGCTAGAGCTTAGATATTTGGCATGAAACATCTTCTAGTGAATGTCTACCAAGTTTGTTCAAATAAAAGCCCTGGGGTCAAAATTGACCCCGCCCCAGGGGGTCATAGATTTTCCCTATATGCATATAGTAAAAACTTAAAAAATCTTCTTTTAAAGAACCCAAAGAGCTAGAGCTAAGATATTTAGCATGAAACATCTTCTAATGAGTGTCTACCAAGTTTGTTCAAATAAAAGCCCTGGGGACAAAACTGGCCCCGCCCTGGGGGTCATTGATTTTCCTTATATGTGTATGGCAAAAACTTAAAAATCTTCTTTGAAAAAACCCAAATAGCTAGAGTTTAGATATTAAGCATGAAACATCTTTAAGTAAATATCTACAAAGTTTGTTCAATTAAAAGCCTGGGGGTTAAAACTGGCCCTGCCCCAGGGGTGTCATTGTTTTTAACTATATGTGTATAGTAAAAACTTTAAAAATCTTCTTTTAAAAAACCCAATGAGCTAGAACTTAGATGTTTAGCATGAAACATCTTCTTATGGGTGTCTACCAAGTCTGTTCAAATAAACAAATAAAAGCCCTTGGGTAAAAATTGGCCCGGGGGTTGGGGGGGGGGGGCCTATATACAGGTGAGCGACCTCAGGGCCATCATGGCCCTCTTGTTTCTATGAGTTACAACTTGATCAACATATCAGTGAAAAAGTGTTACCAACATCTTATAAAGAGCTGAAAGTTTAATACCTAAGAAAATTAAGATATTGTTAATCACCGTGATAAGACGTGCTAGGATATGTTTCGTAAATATGGTTTTCTCATCTTAATGTGCAGTTTTTTATACATGACAGATATAAAGAATTATTTTTATTTAGATCTGTTTGCCATTTGATGTTGGTTCAGACCAATAATAACTTGTCAGCGAAATTTTACCAAAAAAACTTTAACTTTCAGTTCAATTCTGAGTATATTTCTTTATTATCTTTTGCATATTTTTCTATTTTATGTGCCCCAGTTCATGTTAAAATTTCAAATTTATAAGTTTTTGTATCATACCCACTGCGAAACCTAACCAAAACAACACAAATTAACCTCATTATAATTCACAGATCATTTTTTCATAATAAATTCTTGTTCATTATTCAATAAAACATATATTTCAACATCATTCTACACCATTTAAAGTATCAAAATACTAAGTAGGTCACTGCAAAACATTAGTTACATTGACATTAATGTCTGCCATGACACTTAAGAGATATGCAAGAATATGCAGACATGTATATATTGAACATCTTTGTGAATTTCAACACTTTTTAGTGCTCAGTATTTATTGTCTAAATAAAACAATGCAATCTTCCATGTATTTAAAAAATATAAACAACATAAACAACAGTATAACTGTTGTATATGAGTTGTCTTTTACACAAAGTATTGATGACTGACACTTCTTTACACTTTTACTCTGCTTATCTTCTCAATACCATTGGTAAGTTTAAACTGGTGGTGGCGCAATAGCTCAATTGGTTAGACCAATGATTATCACTCAATATCACTCCTGAGGTCCAAGGTTTGATCCCGGGTTATAACCTTGGGATTTTTCAGAGACACTTTCAGTGTTTCCCACCTACCTAGAGGTGTACTGGTAAGAAATCCAGGTAATCCTATCATGTATCAGTCCTATTTACTGGGCATGTAAAAGAACCATGGGGTTTATTCAATAAGAGCTAGGAACTGGTTCCCGAATTCCCTTATATCTCATATCTGTCTCTTGAAATTGTATACAATGTATACCTGCTTAGAGTGATCGTAAACGATTTTAAAGCAGTATGATGTAGAACTAGACATTCTCTTCAACAATACTGTTGAGGAAAGTTTTTTCACGTGATAGATGCAAGCAGAAACATTTAATAAACATATTTAAAAGTCAACAATTTTACTATATATATTCTTCCATTTTAATTTTATCATGAGATTTTTTTATTACTGTACATTAATTTTATGTTTAGACCGATTAGACGCAATTTGCAGTTATAATAACCTTCTTTTATCAAAAAAAGGATGTTTCACAAAAGTTATTCTGGGGCTGATTTAGATAGTTTTGAGGTAAATTTGACTAATTTTGGGACAGATTCGACTTAGGACCCAAGGCCGTCGTCGATGGTCCGGCCGGACCAATATTTTGGCCAAAAATGAGTAAAAAAAGAACACAAAAACAAAAAAAAACATGCATCGCTGATTAGCAATTTGACACTTAACTGGCCCCTTATGCAATGCGCGGTAATATACAAACATGACACGAAGAAACAACTGGACACAATTAATTGACCAGGTATATGTAGGGGTCCTACAAAGTCAAGTTTGAGTACCTTTTCGGTGTAATGTTTGCACACGACATCCTAGCATTGACAGACAACCTCAGCAAATCTCCTCAACAAGTTTCATTGTCAGCATCCGAGGGCCAGCGGCTAGCAAAGCGGACTCTAGATAGTTTGATAGACATGAGATCAGACGACAGTTTTGATTCTTTATAGATTAAACTTCAAAGTTGGTGTTAACGATCCAAATGTTCCGCAGAAGAGAAAGGCGCCCACACGATTCGAGATGGGGCACAGTGTTGGCTACAACCCCGTTACAGTGCAGGACGTGTTCCGGCCTAAGTACTTTGAAGCAATCGATCTTGCCATCGCCAGTATTAAAGAGATTTGACCAACCGGGATATCGTGGAGAATTTACTTAAAAAGGCCGCACAACCTTTGAAGACTGAGTCCACTAGAGAACTTGGTTTTGTTTGTGATTTCTGTGGTAACGATATTAACCGAGACATCTTAGATGTGCAGCTTCACATTTTGACAAATCAGAAAATAGTACTGTTACTCTACCCGGCTTTTGAAATTTGCGTCAGAACAGTCGGTGCTAGACTGAGCACTGTTCGTTGTGTTGTTAAAGATTTTGTTTGTAATGCCTGCTACTAATGCTACCAGTGAAAGGACATTCTCGGCGTTCAGAAGAATTAAGACATACCTGAGATCAACAATGTCTCAAGTACGTTTGAACAATCTAATGGTGTTAACTGGACAGATCTACTCAACTTACATGTAATTGCCAATGAGTTCATCACTACCAGAGCACGACGGCGTTGTGTTTTTGGAAAATTTACATAAAATGAGACTCTGTGTTGTGTAAGATTATTGTTAACAAAATACAAGTTACTGCTAAACAAAAAGTGGTTATTGTTGACTCGTAATGAACTATTCTTCCATCATGTCATTGATTGTTATTTAAGCTTATACCAATGTGTGATTTATGCTAAACAATAATCCATGTACTGTAATATTTCTTTTATTTGTTTATTTATAATCATCAGATAAAAATGCATTTAAAGAATTATAATAACATCAGTTATTGTTTATTTTTCATTTGCCAAATATCAATTACATGTATTCATCTTTTATGTACACCTGTCCGTCCGTCATGCGAACCTTAAATTTCACCCTTAAAACTTACGACGCACTTAAATCTGTAAAAAATCGTTGACATATTACTATAACATGTACTAGCGGCAAGCTGTAAACTGTGCCAAATATACGGTAAAACGCCCCTGACAGCATCCTAGAATAAAAAATTTTCCGGGGGGAGCATGCCCCCCTACCCCCGTAGATTCTACCTAAAACCAATCAAATTGGCCGCACCAATCACAAAATCGTGACGACGGGCCTGGGACCAGTTTGACTTGGGGCCAATCTGACTTTGGGCTGATTTGACTTTTTAAGTAGTTTGTTAACGCAACAGCATGTCTGTTGAAAATGTCCGACACCTGTAATCACTACAAGTAAAAACAGTCTGCTAATTTGTCACTGAAAAGTAGAAGTAAAGAGCAACAAGGAATTATTTTCCTTGAGTTGTTCTACCATAGTAGTCCATTACTGCTTTCCTGGGTCTGGCCCTGGGATAGTCTCAATATTTCGACGGCAAGACAGACCGATTTTATAATATGATATTTCATAGATGTCTGTCTTTTTGTCGCGAAGGGGGACCACCGAATATACAAAAAAGCCCTAAAGCGCACAATTTGTTGGGCTAGCCCTGGGATGACTGACATAAGCTATTATAAATCATTTATAAACTCACAATGGCTTTTGAATAGCATCCAATGGCCTCATCATATTTCCTTGCGGTAAAAAAACGATTTCCCTGTTCTTTTAAGTCAGAGTCTGTCATACTTTATTCTTTTTTTCCGCTATTATTTGTTTTCCTTTCAATCTAAGTTGTCAGACGCTTATTCAAGAAGCATCATTTTTTACCGGGGATCATCTAATATTTAAAATTTATAATAATCTAGATTTTACTTTGTGTCTATCATTTCAATCTTCCAAGCTTCTTTAGTCATAAAGAAACAGTTGCTAAATTTACATATTTACAAGTAACAAAAAACACTATAAATTTCTATCGAGTGTCTAAAATTATAAATTTATGAAATAACTTATCCTGCAATCAAGGGAAGCTACTCGTCAAATTTATTTTCTATCAAACAAAGCGAAAAAAAACACAAAAATCCAAAAAGAAATGACAGAAATAACACTCCGATACGATGCGATTCAGAAAAGGTTTATTGATATATTGTCTTTGAAGTCTTTCTTTTTTAATTTAGATTTGTGTTTTAAACATAGATAGTGCAACATTTTTTCTTTCATGATCCAGTTTTCTGACCCCACCCACTCATTTTGTAATATGAAAAAGGCAAAGCCTCAAAGCGAGCTCGATTTACTTTTACCTTGAAATAGCATTAAATATTCGTTCATTTTTATTTTACATTTTCCGTTTTAAAATTGTCAATTGTTATTTTATACACTGCTTCCATTTATTCTGGTTCCCCCTTTCTATTAATATAGTTCCTATATATACTGACAACATCACTAATTCCGCGTCATCACTTATCTCACGGTAATGGCATATTTTCATGTGACCATTGTTATAGCGAGCTCGACGAGCTGGCCCGAAGGGCCTGCTCGCAAAGCGAGCTTTACGGTAACGCGAGTACCTGATGGTTTTGAAAACTTTCGTCCAAAGTACCGAATTGGACACATCGCAACTTTTCGAATTTAAAGATAATGATAAAAACTAAGGAATTCTGACTGAAAACGGATGTGTAGACTGGTCACCCGCGCACGTCTATGGGAACCATAATTGGACAGGGAACCAGAATAACGGAAGCTGTGTATAAAAAATGAAAATCGAAGGCGCCATTTTGTTTGAAATCTGATAAAAAAAAACATTTTTTTGTCGAATTTTGTTGTGAAAACTATCTAGAATGAAAGAAAATGGTCTAACTAAGAAAATGAATCCGAACACCAATATCTTTTATTCAGTCGTTAACGCTGTACAGACGTTTAAAGTATTGTTTACGTGACGTCACAATGTAGCGCCAAACAGTACGTGCAAAACAAACAAATCAAGTACGCTATTTTAATCTTTATTTCGCTTGAAAAATTATAGAGTGAAAGAAAATAAACAAAGTTTTATCAACGTTTTCAAAACTCGTTATTCATTTCACGACAGGGGCGGAGCCATATTTAACACAGTACGTATGACGTCACACGCACTCGTTACTGCATTTCAAATAAAAATGAGCGATTATTTATACTATTTCACGTAAAAAGTACATCAAGCTCGCTTTGAGGCTTTGCCTTTTTCATATTAATTGGCCAGAATTGACATTTTTTATTCAACCACCTTAACAACAAAGTTTTTGTGCAAAATAATTTAAATCTATAGATTTTTACGTAAAACTGAACAACATTTTACAAACTTCTGCAAAAAACAACAATAGTCCATTAAATTTGTGCATATGTCTGAAACAATCATCATTTTCTAAATGTTCTTGTTTGTTGAAAAAATAAATTTTGAGTTACAATGTAAAGATACTTTTAATATTTAAAATTATGCAAAATAACTTTAAGAAATTTTAACAGAAACAAGAAAAACTGAAATAAAACACCATTACCGCGAGGTAAATGATGACATACTGTTTTCAAAATGGCCGACACACGTTTTACATCTGACAAATTAAAACTAATTTTGATTGAATATATTGTTGTTTCATTGTGTCATATAACAGAAAAATGACTAAATGATACAGTTTATAACAGTTTTTGTTATGTAAGTTTATTGTTTGTGTTCTTTACTGTTTTAAAGTGTTAAGTACCGTGAACTAAGAGGAGCACAGTATAAGTGCGCAGGACACCAGTCTACGCTTCCGTTTTCAATCAGAGTACATCGGCTTTTATCGTTATCTTGTAATTCGAAAAGTTGCGATGTGTCCAATTCGGTACTTCGGACGAAAGTTTTCAAAACCATCACTTGGCAGGTACTCGCGTTACAGTAAAGCTGGCTATGCGAGCAGGCCCTTTGGGCCAGCTCGTCGAGCTCGCTAATAAGAAATTAAGGCAAAGCCTCAAAGCTAAATCTCAGACAGAAGTTATCTTACATACAAATGTGAGATAGATAGATTTAATTTATACGATATTGAGTTGCTTTAAAAATCTAATTACTTTGCCTGTGATTAAATCTAGTGCATTGAACATCGCAATATCGATATACCATCAATATTCATCATCCGATACAATATCTATACACACTTTCACATATCGATACAAGCTAAAAAAAATTTTATTTCTGTAAATTAATATATCTCTATTTTGGCTTATAAGACAGTGATTTTTTTTCCAATTTTCAAAACAACCTGTGGCTTTCTGAAGGGGAAAATATAGTGTGATGAATCAAAAAAGGGGGAAAACCTGAAATCAAATTCCAACAACTGAAAATGGAATTTACCCACACTTTTTAATATGGAAAAAAAATAATAACAATTCAATTTTACATGCATGGAACATAGCAGAGGCTATATATCAGGACAGATTTCTGTCTTCTGGATAATAAAAGTCAGATGCTGTTAAGTCATGGTTCTGGTAAGGAAGAGCACGAGGCATTTTGGGGAAAATGTTAGCATTTTTAGGGGAAAATATACCTATTTTGGGCTAGGGGAAACAGCCTTTATTCGGCTGTAAAATACAGTGAAAAAAATCACTGTAAGAGAAGTCACTTTTTTTTGTTTTCTTGGCAAACTTGAAATTTAAACTCTGTTTTCAAATGTCAGTGACAAAAATAACAGAAAAAACAAACTTTCTGTTTGTTTGTAGTATTTGTAATGTGTAATACAAGCATGTATAACACTATGATCCCAATTTATAACACATATATAAATGTTTTTCTTTGTATCTACTGTCAAAGTCGATATATCGATGTATCGTCAATATTTGTCTCTCGATATATCACTACAATATTTTCCATCAATGACAGCACTTATTAAATCTTAGCCTGTTATCCTGTTGTGAAGCAGTCAATTTTTTAGTTTTGGTTTCCAAAATTTTTTAAGCTTCTTTTTTTTTCTTGTATTTCATCTGATGCAGCATTGAAGTTTGGAGCAGAACCATTGTGAAACCTAACCAAAATTATTTTAATATCGATTTATACATTTTAAAGTATCAAAATATTAACACTGTCATTAAAGTTGCCTATTTAACTGTGAAACATCAATTACATTGAGGCAGTCAGCCATGACATTAAGGAGTTATGTGAGACCTCTTATATAAATGACGTAATTTTTGGGAATCGATTTAACTTAAGTCATGTACTATATTTCGAACATCTTTGTTGTCATGATTTCAATATTTATAATTCAAGATAATGCTTTTATTTATTTTCTAATTTTATTTTTTAATATTTTAATAAAATTGAACACAAAAGTCAATATCTTTAAAAAAAGTAATTTATAAAAAGGTTAGAGGCACATTGGTTCTGTTTTCTTACCCATCTGCACAAATTAACCCTTAAAGGTCAATCCCGTAATCATATGGTATGGTCAAACATTTTTGCTTTATTCATACTAGAACATTGTATTCTTCCTCACTACAAAAATTAGTGAATAGTAATTAAGGTGAATCATATAATGGGAGCACTTTGAGCCCAGTGGGGTAATTTTATTGCAGCATGGGCATGTCCACGTAATAGCAAGCTCAAAGAGCAGGCCCTTTCCAAACAAGAAAAGGATTTCATTTAACAGGATCTTGTTTAGTTATCGGGATTAGGATTATTGTCATCATGGGTACCCATCAATCTAAATTACACATTGATGATTGTTGGAGAATTAAACACACCGAAAGCTTTTGTTGTAAAACTATTTATATAAATTAAACAAAAAAAGATTTGTTTTCTGTATCAGGACTGCATTCCTTTTCTTGTCATTGTTGCTTAGGCCATACAAATGAAAACAGTTTTCACGATGTCACTGTGCTTGACTTTAGACATGATTTAATTGTTGTTTTTGTTGTTATGAAATTAAAAAAGGATCTGCACTGTGTTTGTGTTTCAGTATTGGGGGCTCTGATGCCTATTACAATGATGCTATAGAACAAGCTGCAAGCTTCAATGTTAGATTAAAGAATGATCGTAAAATGAGACTGCCATTCCTTGACTCACAAACTGGTGTAGCTCAAAGTCATACAGATCTATGGCATACATACAGGCACAGGCAACCAGGTGAGTAATATTCTAACTTCATTGGGATTGTATTGATTTTTGACTGTTCTGCAGAGTTTAAGTGACCTAAAAAATTATTTACTGTTACTTACATGCATATTCAATGATATATGCCTTTCTGTAGCATGCAACAACAAATCCAAGTTCTGCCCTTGTATACAGACTTGATTACATGTTATTATTGTACACAGTTGTCTTGATTAAAAAATTTTGAGAAGTTTGTCTAACTCTGCTGCAAAAAGATAAAAAAATTGTTTTAAATGAAAGTCAGTTTTTGAAACCCAAAATGATTTCATTTTTCTACTGATAATGAAATTGATGAAAAATGAAAATCAGGTTTGTATCATAGTATAATGCATTTAGAATATTTAGGTAGTCTTCTGTTGATTTCATAAACTTTTTTTAGCTCAAAAAACATTACTTAAGTTATAATTTAAGGTATTCAAAAAGTTATATTCTAGCTGCAATTGCAGAACAGAACAGAAAAACAGAACAGATTATTTATTCAGATTGGCACATAGTTCATTATCTTGTACATGTGTATAAATAAATATATATGTCAACGTGAGATACATTAATTAAGAACAGACTAATTTTTTTACAGCAACCTTAGAAAATCGAGTACATATTTATGCATATAAATCAAAACAATTTATCATGTATAAGGAGATAGAACATGTATCAGAGTTATCTTTCTACAGTTAATACTGAATTTCTTAAAGCAAGAGCGTTTTTGATGAACTGTGATAATTTAATGAGCTCAGTTTTATCACAAGAATTCAAGAGTTTGATAAATTCACCGGATATAAACAGATGGTGTTTTGATGTAGATGTTGATGTTTTTTCCTTAATTCTGAATAACTTATTATAAATATTATATGAACATCTGTTTTACTAGGAAAGTTTCCAGGTCAGATATACTCGTATCCAGAGAGAAGATGGAAAAAGAAACGCCATTACTTCTTGTTCCCTGAAGAGCGTACAGCAAAAACAAGTGAAATAGAGACTGGTGAATCAGGTACATACAATAATTGCTAATAATATTATAGCTTTTCCTTTCATACATCTTTTTGACACATTACATGAAATAAATAGCAATATCACAGATGACTGAAATTAAAATCGTCAATCTGAAGAATACTATGTAGCTCCTACTGTAGTCTAAAAAAGCATTGTTATTCTTTAGCCTATACATGTTTGTATTCTGTTTTTCTCGTTCAAAATTTGTATTAGCATAAGTATTTATGTGAATTTATTTTTGAGTCTTAATTGTATTTTTGTGTTATATGTTTTACTGTTTTATAAAACATTGAGTTTGTCAGTATGTAGATGCCAGAATGAGGCTTGTTTAGATCAGAATGATTATAATTTTGAATAACACATTGACGTAGGCTTGTAGGGCCATGTCTAGTTATAATATGAATGTTTTGGCTAGACTTGTACATTTACAGAGATTAGTACCCCAAGACGTAAACAACGACAAGAAGTGGTACAGCCAGGTATTATATGCTTACACTTGGCCTGCAATATTGTCTTAATACTTGGTTAATATGCAGTTGTTTTTTATAACACTGAACCGTGGGGTGTAATATTCTAATATGACAAATTTGCTTAATTTAGCATGCCTGCTTTTGATTAGGATTAAACAGTATGGGCTAGTGAGTTTAATTGCAGACATAATACATGTATATTATGTTAAAGATAATAATGATTAAGTTTAAGGCTTTGACTATATTTGAATTCATCTACTGATGCTTGCTTGAGAGTTTGTCATACAAACCATAATAGTTTCTGCTACTTTATTCTGGAATACCAGTACTGATTACTGGAAGGTAAACTGCCTTTCCCTTTATGACGGGTAACCATAACCGGTTCAAAGTCTGCTGTAGATGATAATTTTTTTTAACATTTAAGGAATTTTTCAGCTAGCTAATGAAAATCTGATGTTCAGCAACGAGTAAATACAGAAAGTTATGAACTTTACACTGTTGATGTGATTGTTGTTACCATATGAGTACTTATTTCTGCAAGGACTTTATTTCTGCGAAAAACAATGAGACCTAAGATTTGAAGTTAATGTTGTGTGTAATACTAGGTGCCTGTACACTTGAATGTTGCATTGTTTGTGCAGGTAATGTGTAATACATTGCCGACTTGCGTTGAAATAAATTATAGCGGCTTCAAAGGAGCAATTAACACCATTGATAAGATTTTCTAATTTATGTATGTCATCTCAGGGCTTCCAATCACGGAAGTATAGGAGCCAGGTACTGCTAATTTTGGCTTGTGACTTCCAAACTATAATGCTTTTCCTTCTTTACCTATATAATGTGACTTCCAGTGTTAGACATTTTGCAGTCTCTGACTTCCAAATTTTGGAACTTAATAGAAGCTCTGTCAACTTAAAGCTACTATCCCACACATTGTAGTTTGGATGCTTTTGAAATAAAATGTCATGACAAGATAAAATTTGAACACAGACTTGTACATTTATATTTAACTAGATGATTTATACATGTCTTGTTCGACAAAGAAACATCTAATTAAAAAGTTTTTGCAGTGTTTATTCTGTTGTAACTTTAAAAAATGGTTGCTAGTAGATCCGTTGGATGAGGGAGTTGTGGGCTTGGTAAGTTTTTTTTATCCTGCAATTGATTGCTGCACTATACATTAAAAAAATTATGTCTTTAAAAAAAAGAGAAGAACATATTTTGGTATCTGGTTTAAAAGTGACATTTACATAGTAAGTTCTATCTGCATCAAACTGGTCCTGCTTGATACATGTTAATGGGTGTGATAACAGGGGTGTTTATTATTGTGTCAAGTGAAACATGACAACCATTACCACGTGGAAACTGCAAATTTTTCTTCTATATATATTTAATAACTGTAAACAAATATGTTGATTTTTAGACCCATTTTTTTTGGGAGAGTAGCTTTAAATGAATTGATAAGCTTATAAAAGAAAAAGACACAGTAATATTTTCAATTTCATAATATCAAGACTAGCTGTCAATGTATACAGTAAAACCCCTCCATCAACTTGACTGACAGGTGGTCTCATTAGTAGATGTTATTATCAAGGCATATACATGTATATGCACTGACCCACAGTCTCTTTTTGTCATTTCATATGAACATGTTCAAACAATATGTATTTTAATCTTCAAATAAAAAAAATGTTCCGATATTTAATCTGATGACAGCAAAACATAATTCTGGAGAAATTTAATATTAAAGATTAAATTCTCTTTGGCTAGGTTTCAATATTAAATGATGTACATAATTCATCTATCAAATAAGTATTTAATTTTTTGGCAAAGTAAATGTGCAGAAAGCATCATTAAACCACTCTGAAATTTATTTTCTCAATTTGCTTTAGACAAAATTCCAAGTTTTTAGACATTGTTTCATTAAGAGTCTAGCCCAAGAGCATGCAAGCAGATAACAGTAAACTTGTGGTCTAAATAGGTGTTGAGTGGATTGTCAATGGTCTCAAAGTGGGGTCAAATAAAGAATAAAACAGTCAGTGGTACTAAAGTTGATAAGCACTGTGGTCTTAATTATGGATCATGTTAACATTGACATGAAGAACAGAAAAAATTTTTCTTGTAAAAATTGGTCTAAATAATGGGTTGGCCATAATTCTGGATTTCTTCTTCTGTACTTTTGAATTGTTGCTGTTTCTTTGTGTATATTATATGATGATGACAAAACAATTTTGCTTATCGGTTATTAGCACTCTGAGGTTAAAAAAAAACTGTCAAATACAGGTAAATGTCACTGACATAAGTTATTATATGTCTTTTCCTCTAAAGCTTAATGATCTAGAGATACGCATCAATTTGAAACCGATATGGGATATGCAGATGTCAATATCATGTTGTTTTAACAAAATTCACAGAATACTAAGCTTGCAGAAATAATTACCTATAGAGTTATTATGATTTATTTATGTTAAAAATGCTTAATAAAGGTACAGATAAATATTAAGCTGTAAAGATGCTTCAGGGAGGAGTGATATTTTGTACTAAGGCGATGAAGGAAAATTTAACCTAGTGTGGAGAACTATCCTAAACTTTGCATGATTAAAGAGAATCTTAATTGACAAAAATTGATGAAAAAAACATTATAGGTGGTCACAGTTCTACTTTTTGAGATATCTGCTCCTGAAAGGACTTTTCTGCTCTTTTAATTAGCTCACCAGAGCCGAAGGCTCAGGGTGAGCTATCAGTATCAAAGGGGGATACTCCGTCGTCCGTCGTCATGCGTCAACAATCGTCTTCTTCTCTGAAACTGCTGGACAGATTTACTTCAAATTTGGTCTGTAGCATCCTTGTGACAGTCACACTTGAATTTGCTCATGTCATTTCAATTGGCCCTTTTTAGGGATCAACAGAGCTAAAAATAGAAAAACCTTTTAACATCTTTTACTACAGAACTAATTGATGGATGATCACCAAACTTTGTCTGTAGCATTCTTGGGTAGTCTTTTATCAAGTTTGCTCATATTAATTTGATTGGCCCCTTTTAGGGGTCAATAGGGCTAAAATTAGAAAAAAACATTTAGACATCTTCTATAGAACTAATGGATGGATGATCACCAAACTTTGTCTCTATCATTCTTGGGTAGTCTTTTATCAAGTTTGCTCATATTAATTTGATTGGCCCCTTTTAGGGGCTGCTAAAGCTAAAAATAGAAATTTCTTTAAACATCTATATCTAGAGAACTAATTAATGGATAATCACCAAAATTTGTCTGTAGCATTCTTGGGTAGTTTTTTTTATCAAATTTGCCCATATTAATTTGATTGGCCCCTTTTAGGGGTCTCTAGACCTAAAAATAGAAAATCCTTTAGACATCTTCTTCTACAGAACCAATTGATGGATGATCACCAAACTTTGTCTGTAGCCTTCTTAGGTAGTCTTTTATCAAATTTGCTCATATCAATTTGATAGGGTTAGGGTTAGGGGTCAAGGGAGCTAAAAATAATATAAACCTTTAGACAGCTTTTTCTACAGAACGTATTGATGGATGATCACCAAACTTTGTTATTAGCACTCTTATAGTAATCTTTTATAAAAATTGCTCATATTTATTTGATTGGCCCCTTTTAGGGACTGCTAAAGCTAAGATACCACAGACCATGGCATTTCTTCAAATTATAGTTTAATGAAAGGGAAACAACTCATGTTTGAATTTCTTTCATACATGTGAATGACCTGCTGTTTGCTGATGAAATTATTTGAGGTCATGACCTCTTATGAAATAACTTGGATATATAAGGACTTCGTATCAAGCTTTACTTGGTTTCATTCATATTCACTTAATTACATCACTACATGCAGTGTTTTCTCTAGAAAGCTTTTTCTGCGTTTTTGACGCAGTCCTTTTGCATTTGACGCGGTAATATCATAGCGTGTGTTTTCCGTGACGCATATATTTGCGAGCGTCATTGTATATATTTTTTTCTATAAATAGCATGAATCAGCTGATTGGTCACATGATTTATCTTAGACGATTTAGTGAATATTACACGTTAAAAGCGCTTAGATGCTTCAGATTCTGACGTCATTATCCGGGTAAATTCACAAATGTCTGCTTCGAAAAAAAGCAGTGAAGATTGACTTCATTCTTCAATAAAGACAATGTTAACATTAATGGGCCAACAGAATCTACCGTAAACAACTCTGCGCCTATACCAAATGAGGTTTCCCAACCAAATCAATCGGCGAATGCTGAAACAACTGAGAAATCCAAGCAAAATGATAAATTATGCTCCGATGAAAGCAATTTTTGGTTGCGGTATGATGGTAATAAAATGACTTGCACAGTTTGTATAACTGAAAATAAAGACAATCCATTCACATCGGGATGCACAAACTTTAGAGTTTTGTAGTACCGTATGGTACTGGTTACGGGAGTTGACGGAAGTTCGGAACTAGTGTGTTAGGCTTGACAGTTAGTGTAATTTATAACTAGAAGAAGTACTGAAGTAGGCAATTCCTAGCTTGGCTACGATCCATACGTGGAAGGTAACTCGATTGTTTGTATTGTCTAACAAAGCTCCATAATTTTACCGATTGGGCACGAATTTGCCCTCAAATAAAAAGTTTGTTGTCCCATACTGTAAAAACCTTACATATTTTGCATGTGACATTTTGTGTATTCATTCACAAAAGTTATAAAGAAAAAATGTTCCATCAAAATTAACCCTGATGTAGTGGTCATTTATCAGGTCTAGGATTTCATGATATTTATGGACTGTCCGTAAATTTATGGATAGTCTAGAAATTTAAAGATTTTTCAATCCATAAATTTACAAATCTATATTCAATGTGAAATTTGCTGTTTTTAGTTTTACACTAAAATCCGCAGCTTCTGACTAGTTTTTTTTATTGATTGTTTATATTTACAAACGTAATGTGGTGAGTTTCATCTTTGTATGATGATTTTGAAATATTTAATAAAAGTGAAAATTGAAAGTCATCATATTGTTTTGAATCTTACCATACTGTTACATTTAATCATATAGTATGTAACCTTATTAATTTTAACCTGTGGTTTTGAATTTTAATGCAACTTCTACTATTTTCTTACTTAATGTCTGTAAATTTACAGATACAAAAATCTGTAAAATTATGGCTCGTCCAAAAATTTACAGACTGTCCGTAAATATCATAAAATCCTAGACCTGTTTATTCTGCATTATTTTATTCTACATAATCTCATGGGAACACACTTGCAACATAGATATTTTTAATAAAGCCTCCAAAATATTAGAGCAAAATATTTCAATAATTAGAAGGGCAAGTAAAAGTTGAGCTGGACTGGTCTTTCATCAAGTTCTTTGAAAAATAACACTGAAAAACAGTTGTTTCTGGTGAGCTACTCAGGGCCATCATGGCCCTCTTGTATAATATTCAGTTGTTATTGTTGTTAAGGCATCATCAGGGTATGATGTCATAAAGACAACATGCCATGTCATAAAGACGACTTGCCAAAGCTTTCACTTAAATTATAAAATGTAACCTACAATGTGTAAATCTTGAAATTGAGCAATATCAATACTTATATATGATATTACATGTACTTGGATTTCATTATTTGTTGTCAATGATTAATTGTAATGTGTCTAAAGTTTAGATCTTCTTATATTTTATATGAAAGATTATAATATTAGCATTATTTACTTGTATGAGTTGATTTTAATGTCAGGTTACATTATATTTGATAATGAGGTGGTTTGTTCTACCAAATCAATTCAGTTATGGAGCTAATTTTAATGAATTCCAGCAACATGTAGTAAACAGAACTCAGCAGCACCTTACATCTTTTTTGGTCTGTAATTTTAGCTGAATAATCAACATATAAACAGCTGATAATATGATTCTTGCTGAAGTTTTAATCTTTTTTTTTTTAATTTAGTCTTCTAATACCCGTCCGTACATTTTCCATGAATTTCCATGAAAACTTCCGGAATTTTCATGGAAATTGCCAACTCTGGATAATTCGGACTAGTTTTCCGGAGTTGTTCAAAGAAAACTGAAAAAAAAATCGTGAATTTTCATGTACTTTCTTCATGAATTTCCAGAGCTTTTTTATAAAACTTTTCCGGAGTTTTCCATGAAAATGTTCTGGAGTCTTCAAAGCAACTCTGGAAATTGTTCTGCTAAAATGACATTCTACTCCGGAAAAAATGTTCCAGAGTGACTCTGGAAAATGTTCCGGAGTTACTCTGGAAAATGTTCCGGAGTTACTCTGGAAAATGTTCCGGAGTTACTCTGGAAAATGTTCCGGAGCCGCTGTGGAAAAAGTTCCGCAGTTAAAAATAGGATATGGGGTAAGATGCCATTAGCCTTGAAATAATTCTGGAAATACTATGGAATTCACTCTGGAACATTTTGGGATTACTGAAATGATGGTTGCATAATAAAATTAAATGACCTTTTAATTTGCATTTAAATGTTTTTATTAGCATATCCAAAAAAGCACTCTAGTCATCAAGAATTCAAACACTTATAGTAATTTGCACATTTCATAATTATTTTGAAGTCAGAGTGTTTTATTCAAACAAATGTAATTTAACATCCATCTAGAACACATGTATATATCCTTCACTTCGCATGATACAACATCTTCTTGACTTGTGGTGTGACCTCTCTGATGGATACTGAAAAATATGAATTAATTGTATATAAATGCATGTACTTGTGTTATATGCACAATGTCAATATAATTAGTATTGTTTAAACAGGATTGATAAAAAACACAAAAGGGTGAAAAAAGTTAAGATGGAAAACTTTCAATTCAATGATTTTTGCAGAATATCAGCACAGAGTTATAAAGTAAATACCATGCTTTGATGAAAATATTTTTTTTTGGTCAAAATCAACATTATGATAAACTTGTGTCAATTATTTCCCTGCTTTTCCTATAGCTATGTAATGACAACTTTATGTAATGGCAGTTTAAATTACTTAATGATCTTCACAAGTACTTAATTACCACTGAAAGTTTGAGATGTGTTCAGTGGAGTCAGTATAACAATAATATAATTATGCATAAAGAGCAACATTTTGTTCAGACTGTTTGGAAAATAGCATGCATTTATATGAAAACATGTTACTTCGACTTTTTTCAACAAAACAAACTAAATTATTACCAGGATAGTTCTGTAAGCATTCTGTATTCAACAGTACATTTATTCATTTTCCCTGATCTGATATCCTTGAGAGGAAACATCTCATGTGACTCCAAGACTTGAAAGTTTGCAACCTAATATGTTGAAAAATAAACATATGTACATGAGTAACAAGAAATTACAATTAAGGCATATGAATTTTATAAAATGTGAATTTGGAAATTCATTGCTTGATATGGAATCTGTTTCAATCACAAATATTTTGAATGGAAAATTATAATCTCTGATTTAAAATTTCCCGCCATTATTCAAAAATGAAAAAGATTTTCCTAACTATTGATATTGTAAAGTTACATGTATGTAAAAATACAATCACTAAAACAGTGTATACTTGCAAAGAAAATTTGAAAAAACTAAAATAATAAGTGTTAAAAAATAAAAATACATTTGTACTTACTGTTAGAAATGGTTATATATACAATGATATACATGTAGTTCCCTCCATTTTCACTGAATCATGAAATACACATGTTTAAAAGTTCATATTTCCAGAAAACTTTTGTAAATTTGTCCAGTTTAAACTCATTTGATATAATATTCAATGCTCAAACATAATTTTTCAAGTTATAACTTTTAAGCAGTTAGTCACTTATAAACATTATATTTCAATGCTTTCTGTTTAAATGACCCGCCTGGAAGGAGTGTTCTGACCTGTGATTTGTTCTGCAAGGGTATTAAGTTACTTGGGAACTACAGTGTAATATAGTAGGTTGTAAACCTACTTTACCTCTTTCTATTCTCTTATATCAGATAGGTGAGTTTAACTTTGGTGTTTATGAAAACAGTTGGTTCCACTTGAGGGGTCATAAATATTTACATTGTGGCTGATGCTGATTTGAATGTTCCAGAAATTAATCACTATACATAAGTTACCTCTACACAGGATGAATATATAGATAAAATAATTATATACTTCAATAGAGATACATAATAAATTTATCATCAATTTTAATAATAAAGAAACATAAGTGCATAACAATTACATTTGTTCTTAAATTTAGTTGTTTCTCTTTAATTGTGTATTTATTTTTTCCAACTAAGGGTAATATATAATTATGAACCTCTCAGATCTGAGGCTTGATATGAGATACCTTGAAAATAATGAGAGTTAAATGAAAAAAATACCTAAATGCATTTTTAATGCCAAAGTGTGGCAATGGAGTTGCATGTGTTTTTTATAAGCTTTTTTTTTTTTTGCAATAAAAAAAGAAACAGTTGAGCTCTTGAGGGGCTTATTATGGTTTCATTTTGTTTAACTATAAGTGTTTATTTTGCTAACTGCTACTTTTAATTACAATGAGTACACATGTTGACCAATCTCAATGCTAAGTAATTAAAATCATTTGTTCTTGCTGTTCAACATTGTGTTAATGCCATATTTTAAATTGTCTTTTTTTTTTCATTATGTCTTAAAACCAGAAAACTGTCTTATATTAAAAAGATTATTTATGACTACTTAGGAAAAAATATTTTAGTTAAATGTATTAAGTGAAGTATATGTAAATGCAGAAATAAAATGAAAATTTCCTAAGTCCAAAACTTTCTAAAAAATGACTAAGTGTTTTCCAGAGTAAAACTCCTTGAAAATTGTCTAAGTGTTAACTTTCCAGAGTTTCCAGAACTGTTTCATGGTTATTTCTTTGATGAAAAAGTCAAGTTCCAGAGTTCTCCATGAAAATTGTTCCAGAGTACTCTGTAAATACTGTGGAAAAAAGCTTGTTTCCATGAAAATTCATGGAAATTCATGGAAAATCAGTTATTTTCCAGAGTTTTTCCAGAAAGACTGTGGAAAATCTACAGACGGGTATTAAACTTGCTGGCTTAATTATCTGAGCTTACAGCTTTGCTGTTTTGTTACACTGCAAAGAAACTTTATTATAATGCCTGTGGAAATACAGCAGAAGGTTAGAGTCCATAGAAATTTTTTAAAACCAAAATCTGCTGTGAAATGCCAATATGATATGATTTGTGTCCGGACTGTAACTTTGTAATACATTGAGGGATTTCGAAATAATGTGGCACAAAAGTCTACCACATCAAGAATATGTGTCACATCCAAAACCCACATCCCTACCTCAAAGGTCACACTTTCATTTTGAAGTTTCACATTATCGCAATTAGAGTAAATAGGTACATGTACACTCATTCGTGTCCGGACTGTAACTTTGTCGTGCATTGAATGATTTTAAAATTACTAGGCATAAATGTCTACCACATTAAGACGATGTGTCGCGTACAAGAATTACGTCCTTATCTCAAATGTCAAGGTCACATTAACATTTTGAAGTTTCACATTATCACAATTAGAATTAATAGGCACACACAATCGTGTCCGGGTTGTAACTTTGTCATGCATCGAAGGATTTTAGAATTACTTGGCATAAATGTCTACCACATAGAGACGATGTGTGGCGTCCAATAATTACGTCCCTACCTCAAAGGTCAAGGTCACACTAACATTTTGAAGTTTCACTTCATCACAATAAGAGTTTATAGGTACACACATTTGTGTCCGGGCTGTAACTTTGTCAAGGATTTTAGAATAACTTGGCATAAATGTCTACCACATCAAGACGATGTGTCGCATTCAACAATCTTGTCCCTACCTCAAAGGTCAAGGTCACACTTCCATTTTGAATTTCACTTTATCACAATTAGAGTTAATAGGTACACACAATTGTGTCCGGAATGTAGCTTTGTCATGCATCAAAGGATTTTAATATAACTTGGCATAAATGTCTACCACATCAAAACGACATGTCACGACTAAGACCCATGTCCCTACCTTCAAGGTCAAGGTCACACTTATAGTTTGAAGGTACTCATTCTCTAGAGAAGAGTTTGAAGATACACATTCATGTCCGGACAGTTACTTTGTCATGCATGGAAGGATTTTAAAATAACTTGGCACAAATGTCTACCACATCAAGACAATGTGTCACGGCTAAGGCTCATGTCCATCTGTCTGTCCGTGTGTCCCCTCTTACACAACAATCATTCCAGACTGTAACTTTGTCATGCATTGAGGGATTTTGTAAAAACTTGGCACAAATGTCTATCTCATTCTGTCGCGTCCAGGAACCATGTCCCTTCTTCAAAGGTCAAGGTCACACTTATATTTTGAAGGTTCACGCTATCACAATTAGAGATTACAGGTTAAATAATACAAAGAACAATTTTAAGAAATTAGTTACTTTCATTCTCTTTTCTTTTCATAATACCTGCATGCTTAAGAAACCTTTTCGGGGGCATTTGTCACTTGGGTGACAGCTCTTGTTTGTCAAAACATTTTCCAACCAATAACTCTAAACCCATGAGCCCCTGGCTCCCAGACTTCACACTTGTATTGGTCTTCAAGGTCAGATGACCCCTTTCAGTTTTTGGGTCAAAGGTCTAGGTTAAACTTATCTATTATTTATTTATATTCATCAATTGAATAAGACAGAGTCTTTGGATAAAAAACCCCAAAAAAACTCAAAATATATTTGTCTTTCTGAAAAAAGATGAATACATGTACTGCATTGTACCATTTGATGTATTGACTTATATAAGATTGCATTCAGGAAGTAATATGGCCAGATATAATTTGTCCTTTACAGCCAGTATATTATGATTATGTATGAATTGTAATACTGCATGAAGAGTATGTTTTGTTTTATGCATCACTTTTTTTACAACTGCATGCTTTGCTCTATTTTTTGTTGGAACAGTTTTAGGTGACAGACAGATGAGGTTTTATTTTATCATGTTACTATATAAACCTTCATATGATGTTTTTCTTACTATATCAGCCAGTTTTTATGATGTTTTTTGTTACTGTATCAACCAGTTAACAGTTATTATGATGTTTTTGTTACTATATCAACCAGTTATTATCTCAATTATTGCTCTCTATCTATTCTGTCTTCATTGTTTATGTAAGTCATATATAAAGAAGTTACACCTTACATATAGATAATTTTATTTTAAACACATTTTGAAAAAGTCATTTGTTGACAGTGTCAGCTTTCAAGAATCAAGTTAAAATTGTAAGGTATGTTTTGTAGGTAAGATTAGTCATTTTCTTTTCTTCTTTTTTTTAATGAAAAAGGTATCCATTTTTGTACAGAAAACATTAGTATTTAAAAAAAAAATGAGGGTCTAATTTATGTATGGACATCAGGATTGACAATAATGGTGGAGTGTTTATTAGAAAAAAGATAAAGGTTATTTATGTATTAATACCATTATTAACAATTTAGTGTATAGTAGTAGATGGTAGTGGTTATTCAAGAAAACTTTGTTATTTCAGACATGCATCAGATTAGTACAGTAGAAAACCCTGCAGCAAGGACAGAAGCTGAAGAGTTTGGAGACCTGAAGAGTGAGACAAGCAAGGACAAGTGGTATGATGATTATGACGAGTACATGGAGCCACCAGATGCCGGGGAAATGTGTGACGACCAATCAGATATCAGTGACTTTGAACAGGAGTATATCAAGAAAAGAAAACGCAAGGGCAAGGTACTGATCCAATCTTGATGACAGATGTCTGCTAGTAAAGTTCTGATGCAGTTGTTTTGATGAGTTTATGAATAATGTTTATGCTTATCATTCAACCATTATTTAAATATTTTTATAATTATTCAAACCTTGATTTAAGAATTTCAGTAACAAAACAGTTTCGGGTCATAGATACTAAAAGCATACTGATGGCATAGATATGTCATTATTGCCACTTACTCTTAAGCGGTTAAATGAAGTATTGTTTCAAAAAAAAAATTTTTTTTTAAATGTGTTTTCTTGATTTTTTGTCTTTATAACACAAGTTTCATTTTAAAATTCTCAACATCTCAACTTGCAAAAAGTAAATATTAAACTTTTAGTTATCTTATTAATAATTCAAATATTATATATATATTAGGGATGGCAACGAATACCAAAATTAATACTCGAGTACTCGGTCATTTTTCCGATCGAGTACTCGGTTACTCGGACGATTTCCAATGATCTTCAAAGTTTATCACACAATATCAACACCGTCCGCATGCTACTTTCGTTTTTCTATTTACATTCATAGAATTCGTAACTATAGATAGGACTGCAAAGGAGACAAATTAATTAAAATTAAATCAACGACATTATACTTTAGAAACATTTTAATTAAATTAAGTGCAATATCAAGTTTAAAACATGTTTAGCAGTTGAAACATCTTTTTTCTTCTTGTAATAAAATAGACTGATCGGCGGCAACGAAAAGTTTATCCGGGTCTAAATATTACCTTAATTATTATATCATAATAGCAATACGGCCCTTTGTTGTTTTTCAAAAATGTTACCTTAAAACAAGATTCGGGTACAAACTGCATTGTGTTACACAATTAAAGGTTACTAAATATCATAAGAGACTGGATGACGTAAGCGACACATGTGCGCGTTTCAAACTGTTGATCGCCTCATTAAATTAATGGTATCATTTTTCGCACCTCTGCAAGGAAGTTGTGATTGTATTTAACAGGTATTTATGAAGGTATATGCACATCTCCGAATTTTTGAACTAATTGGATACACCAAACTGTCTAAATAGCAAATAAAAATAGAAATTATACATTTTTTCCGAGTAATCGAATATCAATTTTGTTAACCGATATTCGGACGTTCGATCGAGTACTCGGTTAACCGGTTACTCGTTGCCATCCCTAATATATATATATATATGTTATTATGTTTGATATAGGGTGGTGGTAGAGTCGTTCGTAAGAAGAAGGTAGTTGAGAAAGAAGATAAGGAGAAGATTGATGAAGAGAAAGAAAAGCCATATGCATGTGAAGGTAATAGTCTTTTCTAATGTTATATATTGTATATATTTCTGATGGCAAATGTGACAAAAGGTACTATTGTTCACACTTTTGTTAGCTCGACTATTCGATAAGAATAAGTAGAGCTATTGCAGTCACCCGAGCGTCGGCGTCGGCGTCGGCGTCGGCGTAACCACTTATGTTAAAGTTTTTGTAATAGTTCAAATATTTTCAAAGTCCATTGACATATGGCTTTGAAACTTTGCACACTTGTTCACCATCATGACCCCAACCTGTAGACAGGAGGAGGTAACTCTATCAAGCATTTTGACAGAATTATGCCCCTTTTTGACTTAGAATTTACGTTAAAGTTTTTTGTAATAGTTCAAATATTTTCAAAGTCCATTGACATATGGCTTTTTGAAACTTTGCACACTTGTTCACCATCATGACCCCAACCTGTAGACAGGAGGAGGTAACTCTATCAAGTATTTTGACAGAATTTTGCCCCTTTTTCGACTTAGAATTTACGTTAAAGTTTTTGTAATAGTTCAAATATTTTTCAAAGTCCATAGACATATGGCTTTGAAACTTTGCACACTTGTTCAACATCATGACCCCAACCTGTAGACAGCAGGAGGTAACTCTATTAAGCATTTTGACAGAATTATGCCCCTTTTTCGACTTAGAATTTACGTTAAAGTTTTTGTAATAGTTCAAATATTTTCAAAGTCCATTGACATATGGCTTTGAAACTTTGCACGCTTGTTCAACATCATGACCCCAACCTGTAAACAGGAGGAGGTAACTCTATCAAGCATTTTGACAGAATTATGCCCCTTTTTCGACTTAGAATTTACGTTAAAGTTTTTGTAATAGTTCAAATATTTTCAAAGTCCATTGACATATGGCTTTGAAACTTTGCACACTTGTTCACCATCATGACCCCAACCTGTAAACAGGAGGAGGTAACTGTATCAGGCATTTTTTTTACTATCAAGCACTAAGAATAGTCGAGCATGCTGTCCTACCGACAGCTCTTGTTTATATTTCTACTGTCAAAACTTTGTAAAGGTAGCAATTTCAATTTGATGATGAATAAAGACTTAAGCTTGCTTAAATTAAAACAGATTCTATAAAATGGAGGAGATATAAATTGTAATGTATATTACAAGGGTTTTACTATATTTAGTGTGCAATGCCCGTTACAAGACTCGGCCTGGATTGTCATATCACTATAATCATTTCCACAACGGCATGATGGAACCCGAGGAGCCAGAACCCTCACCCAAGTCTGTCGGTATGTACTTTCTTAATGTGAATAATCAGAGTGTTACCATAGTAACTACTTTGACATTTTATAGCATTACAAGTATGATACCCATTAGTTTAGATCTCCTCTAGTCTACTGTATATATACAATAAGGTACATAATCATGTAATACCTTGTGTGACTTTAACTGTAATTCTATGCTTGTATTTTATTAAATATTGTCATATTTGGTTTTCTGTGTTTTATTGTTTAATTTTGATATTTGTCTGACAGTCAAAGATAACATCTGTGAAACTTTATTGTTCAAGCTTAAGACATTCCAAAGATGATCTATTTTGACAAGATTTTTTAACAAACAAAAATGTTCTAAATTATTTTTATAAATCATTGAAGTGCATTTCATTTTTTGAAAATGTTTAATTTTGAAGAAGAACATACGTAGTCAATATCAGTATATCAACTGGTGAAGTAATTTTAAAATAAAAAGAGGCTACATTAAATTTTATTGGATAACAATGTAACTATTGGCAGTACTGTTGAATACATTAGATATTTGATACTTATATAAGACAAGTCAACCTTTTTCTTTAATAATCATGACAAATTCAAATTTTCCTGAAGGCTATTTGTACAGTTATATTGATAGCTATTGATAGTTATTCATATAGTTCATTTATGACTGAGTAGTTAAGGTCATTGGCTTCAAACTACTTGCCCCTAAACACAGTGGAACTTTTGATTCTTTTATGTGAAGAAACTATCAAGCTATTTTGTTGAACATCGTCACTTCTATTTGGGTGCCAGTTCATGCCTGAAATTATTCACAGAGGTCTACCTCCACCAATAAAGTTAGAATAATACCATATGACCTCTGCTGTGTTGGCGGGAGGTTAAACCCACCAAAAGAAAATGAGTTATATTGAAGGCTATTAATACAGTGATATTGAAAGCTATTGATACAGTGATATTGAAAGCTATTGATATAGTAATATTGAAAGCTATTAATACAGTTATATTGAAAGCTATTAATACAGTTATATTATTAGTTATAAAGATTCTTGACAGATTATATGGCCCTATATATTGTTTGTATATATAACCTTAGCTGCAAGGTGAGGTTTATATTGCAAACAACTGTTTATATACGGCCATATAACATGTCAGGAATCTTAATGACAAATTTATAATACAGCAAGCTTCCTTTATTTAGGGGAAAAATGTGAATTCTTAGTAAACTGACTGAAGCCGTGTATATAAAGCTATATAAATGTCACGATTATCCAATGAAAAGCACCGTTACAAACGTGCAGTATTATAATAAAAGCTATTGGTTTAGTTATATTGAAAGCTATTGATACAGTTATATTGAAAGCTATTTATACAGTTATATTGACTGTCAGTAAAGCATTTGTTAACAGTGACAGTGATAAGTTAAAGAATTTAGAAATTTGTGATTAGTCTATTTATCTGTCTATGTAATGTAAACAGTGATTATGATATGATTTTACAGTTTTAATGTCTCTAGCAACAAGGATGTTTTTTTGTCTGTCAGATAATGTTATTTAAATTATGATAATGATAATATATTTGTTTTTTATCTGTTAATTAATATAATATAAACAGTGATAATAACATTATATTTTTCCTGTCAGTTAAGACTCCTCCGAAACTGGAAAAGGAGGAGAGAGGTGAGTGACTTGCTTGATTAACACTGTACCCTAAGAAATGCTTGTGTCAACACACGCTCTACAATACTGCTAATACCCCTGCCTCTCCAACCTAAAAGTGAAAGGGACAGTTCTACAGAGATAAATAAAAAATTGATAATTTATTTTTAAAAGTTCTATTTATTTTAAGAACAACTATTCAAAGAAATAATTTGAGCCAAGTTGTCAGCTTCAGAGTAATACTTGTTTAAAGTTTTCATTGTAAAGTCATTTCTTATAAAACACTGAAAGTATTAATTTCAAAATTAGTAATTGTAAGTTATTCTAATTATACCCATACATAAACATAGAAGTTCCAGTTTTAGACTTTCTATGCAACAGCTGCTGAATGTATTAAATTTTACTTTTGAGTTTCAAAAAATGTCATTGAGGCCATAATTGTAGGTCACTATCAAAGACCCATGACTTTAGAATGGAGTTTTACTGAGTTACGATCCTTAAAACATCCTCTTTGTAGCCCAGTCTCTGGTTTTACTTTCAAGCACTAGAATAGTTGAGAGTGCTGTCTGAATGGAGGCTCTTGTACATTTTACTTTTTTGTGTTTTCTAAATTAACTTGGTAACCCTATTGGTATATGGCAAATTATTAAAATATAGATGTTTTATAAAAGCTGATGTGATTCAGTTATTATTCACGCATCCAATGAATGGAGAATACTATGTATATCGTATATTGTTTTATAATTTGATTGGTCTGTCAGTCATTTAAGATTACAATGGCACTGATACATGTTTAAAAAGTTTTCCAGCACCTACTATAACTAGAATTATTCATAGCCTTTCTGATAAGACTCTAAAAGACATGGTCATGTTTCATGGTGCTTTATATCTATGCATGTTAATTTTTCTGTGATTGTCAGTTAAACCAAAAATAGCTTGTAAAATCATCGACAATAGAAGGCCAAAGACCACATACTGCATTAGAATCAGTTACTGTCAACTATAGTTTTATAGGCTGTCATACGGCACATATGTTGTATGTGATACAAACAACTTTTTAAAAAGATTTTTATAAATATCAAACAACTTATCTGTATTTCTTTCATCATGCTTATGCAAGGAACTTACTAGTGAATTTCTTATAATGATCTTTTTTTAATCAATAAAACATTTTATTCTGTTATATACATTTTATGTTTTGAGATGATGTATGTTGGGTGCATTCTTTGTTATGATTAGAACAGCTTAATTTTCTCTTGGGGATCATTTTTTTTTTATTTTAAACCTTTTTAACTTTGTTTGTCAAACCTGTTTAACTTATATTATCTTTCCAAAGTAGGTAAGAATACAGAACATCTTAGGTCTTTCAATTTTTATGTGTAGTTACCTAGTTAACATAATTATTAATTATATCTATGCAGTAAAGACCTGTGTAGCATACAACATTATTTTTCTCATAATCTCCTCAGTGTACTTTCAAAAAACTTCAATGCCTTTGTACAAGAAGTCCCTATCTTGATGAAAGTTTAGCATAATCTAGGACAAATCCAACCAGCTGAGATTTTTCATCCCAAGATCTAGTTAGAACTGGGAAACACCCACAGCATGATCTTTATATCTGGGTCTGCCTTTGAAGACTATTTATACATTATGACAATCACAGCCTTGACAAAGGTGATTCTCAACACTCTCTTTGCTGTGCCAAATTTCTGTCATCCACCATTTTACAGTGGCTAATGTATGGGCATTCGTACATATTGTCAATATATTATCAACATGAATAGTCTTATATTAGGTGACACCAATGTTGAATTACTGTTTGTTCAGCAATTTCGCCCATACTACAAAAGTCACTTGCCTTGTTTAATTAAAACATTATGCTCACCCATATAATAAGACATTTACTATTTTGATATTAAAGGAGCTGGTGGTTAAAAACCATTTAATATAAAAAAAACGACAATAGGGTGGACAAATAGCTGCCTTGCTGATTTCCTATACAAAAAAAAAATAAACTCAAATGTGTTAATCTGCCCTTGTATAATACATACCTGTAGGAACTGATTTAACATTTACCAGCCTCAGTTGTGAAGTTTTTTGCTTGGCTTAAGCTGCTATTTAGTCATTGGTCATTCAAGTGTCCGAATATTTTACCCAACAAAAGTAGTGGAAATTTCAGTGTGACACTTGTAGCTTTGTATTTCATCCACACTCTTTTTTTTGTTTGAAATAAAATAAAAGCATGTATTATAAGACTGACCTGCATGTATTTAGACTGACCTACAGTAACCTGAAATATTCTTCTTTTTAGTTCCTGAAAAAATTTATATTTGATAGACATTGCAGTAAAACAATTACAATATTTATCATAATATTAAAGAATTAACATTTGTTGTATCCTGTTGATAAATTTAGCCAGACCACTTATCATGATGATATAATTACTGATCGTGTATATTTCAGGTTTATTTAGAAGTATGTTTAATACAAAGCATGAACTGTGTTTTAACAAGAATGGCATGCTGTGTGTATAATGAAATAATTACTGTTGTGAACTTTCAAGAATCAAAATGAAGAATTTATGTTTGTAATAAAATAAAATGGAGTTAAATGATCTTAAAATTCATGACATGTATGTGGTTTTGAAGTATTTTTGTAACAAAGCAAGTTAAAAAAATTGCAAGCCTGACATGTATATAAATGTTTTCAAATATCAGGATGTTATAAAAACCAAAAGAAAATAGCTTTGTAGATTTTATGCTGTTTTCTTGAGATACAATGTTATTAGATCTATGTAATGATATAAATTTGATGTTATATTACTGTTATATTATTGAAGGGTTTGTTGTTGTACTATCAGAGATGCTTAACTGAGTTATTTATTATAGTCACAAGGGTTACTATAACTCAAACAGAGTAAAAGATGTTCATGTGTAGTATGGATTTTATATTTTTATTATATCACTAACTGTGCATTTATAATGTGATGTTTTTTTACTTGCTTTAATTGGTACATATTTGTTAAAATGAAACATTATTATATCATTAATGCTGTGTAACCACAAGTATATAAGCAGTGGGTAAATAACTTAATATAAAATCTTATGTTAAGAGTACTTTCCCTTGACAAAATATGAAAGTATAAAGCAATTTTGAATCTTATCAATTTTTAATTTAAGATGGCAAGAATAGTAAAAGGCTATTCTAGATAAATTCGATTTTCCTATCTATATTTGAATAAGTAGCAAATTGTACTCTAAATTTATAAGGCAGGTAAAGGACTTTAATGACTTGAAAAGTTATTTTTAGCATGTTCTCATAGTATCTGAATATAATTAAGGTTCTTTAGAATAAATAGACTTTGATATTTTTCTTACAAGTAGTACTAATGATAGTCAGTGGATTACTAAAACATGAAAGAAAATGTTGGGTAAATTCCTTTCATTAACTTCCAAAAGTTGTATACATACACAAAAGTTGAGTGTTATTTGTTATTAATTTCAGTGAAACAAACTCCTATTATAATACTGCCAGGTAAGATTCTGTAGTCTTGACAAATTGTCAGTATTATTTGTCTTGACAAGCATTGGTTTTGTTGTTTATGCAACGTTGTGTCAAATTCATTTTTAATTCAAAACAAAATTATTTTTAGCTCATGGGGGAAAAGCTGCAGTATTCATTCCTTATATGTGACCAGCTTTGTTTGTTTTGTCTGTTGATTATGCAACCTTTCCTGGTCCCATTGCATTCATTATATTTATCTTTATTAGGCCATTAACTCATTGATCTGGTTTATTTTAATGTTTCCCGATACACAGAATCAATGAAAACTTGTGAGGTAACTGCCTGCTTCCATACAACCATCATAACCATAGTAAGTTATGAGATAGCCATGGAAAAAATTAGACCATTGCGACTCTTCTTTTAATTCTATAATTTACAATAGAAAAAAGAAATTAACTGTAAGTTTCATGAGCCTGATTGTTCACAGACAAACTTATATCCTGTTTAAAACTGTTAGATTAAACTCTGCACTGAAGTCACTATATAAGGGGGAGTAAAAAAGCACTTTGTGTGAAGGATTTTTATATCATACAGTCTCACTTTTATAAAAGGGCTAAATGCAAGTCATCTGACAAGCTAAAGCTTATCACTTATAAATTAGCTTAAAGCAAGCCATTTTCATACTACAAAAGAACCTAAAGTTTTGTTACTTATGAAAAGAACAAAAAGCAAGTTATGTTGAAAGCTTTAAGTAGGTCTTTTTGTCACTTAGTTTTATAAAGCAGCAAAGTGCATCTCACTGCTTTAAAGGAGCATATACCATTTCTTATTGTAGTTAAAAGAAAGATACATGTACTTCTTAACAGAAAGGACAATTAAGTATTTCATTTTGTTAAAGAAAGGATTGTAAAATGTATTGGTAAATGAGCCGCGTCACGACAAAACCACATAAGGGGTTTGCGACTAGCATGGATCCAGACCAGCCTGTGCATCCGCGCAGTCTGATCAGGATCCATGCTGTTCGCTTACCAACTCTATTACAAGTAGAGAAACTGATAGTGAACAGCATGGATCCTGATCAGACTGCACGGATGCGCAGGCTGGTCTGGATCCATGCTGGACGCAAACCCATTATGTTGGTTTTGCCATGACCCGGCTCAAATTAGTTTTATAATATCTAAAAAATTAGAGAAATCCCTGAAGAACAATGAAATTAAAGATAGAAATTGCAGATGTATGTGATTTAGATAAAATGAAATGTACAACATCTCTCACAACTCTAGCACTGGCTTATGCAGTTTTCAATCTTTAACATTAAAAGTATTGGAATGGGTGACAAGTGAATTTGTTATAGAGCATAATAAAAGTCAAGTTGTGAGGATATGTTATATACAGTAACATTTTAGCTGAATGTCAAACATGATTTGAATGGTCCATTAAAGTCTCTGAATTCAAGATAGATTTGTCATTTACATAAATTTATCTATACATGCATATTCTTTCCTGCTGAATGCTGTCATAATCCAGTATGGCTGTATCACAATTAAATTCTATATCAACCTATACTCTATTGATATTTTGTTCATATAATTCACCATTTCAAAAATCAAACAACATTCACTCAAGCCTTTGTTTAGGAAAGTGAATCCAAAACCTCGCTGATCTTGTGTTGTCCATTTACCAGTATTTTAGCACAGCTCTAATTAAAGCTGTAATTTTAGGAATAAAATGCATTAAACATTGTAATTTGTAAAAAATATTGAAGAATGCTGTCATTCAGATAATAGATACATTAAATCTCAATAATCAGTACATGTACTATATTAAAGGCTCAAATTTGATTAAAATTGGACAGTGACTGATATTTCCAGGACATAGATGACAGTTATTGAACCAGGACTCAAGTCCTGTCCAGGATTCTGGTATGGTTGTCTCCCTTGTAAGATTGAAGCAACTTAAGATATGACTGTTTCTAGAGATGACAATGACATTGTCACACATGATATTTACAATGTATTTTACTATACATGTACTAAGTAAAAATTTATAGTTACTTTGTATACACAATTAACAATGATGTCATCACTATAAATAATATTTATGAGGGAGGTTGCTTGGTCACAAAAAATATGGTAATCAAAATAAATCTTTTTCTAGAGTAAGAAGGTTTCATCAAAATTGTGGACACAAGTGAAACACCATTAGTCCAAATACCGAAATATCATTGTACTTTCTGAATTTTATGTCTCTTAAAATTGTAGAGTTTAATAATTGTAAAGATATTAAAGCAATAGGGTCCATACAATGCATATATTTAGATTTTGGATGCACGGCTGTATCAAAGAAATTGCCATGTTATTTTTTTTCATCAAAAACGAGTCACATACAGCTTTTATGCGTCAAACCAGACCTGTGCTTGCTTTGGTATACTTTAACTTTTATTTTCTTATACTTCAATTATATGCATGACATAATTTCAGAAATTTAATTACTCTTTCGTTCAGCTGTTAATATTTTAGGTTGCTTACAATCTAGAAAAGAAGCTACTTTTTTCAGCTAATTAATTGAACATAACATTAGGCTAACACCATTTCTATAAACATTTTTGTAGTTTGTGTTTCTTTGGAGAAAAAAAGTATAATAGATATAAATTATTCATACTTGGGATATTTGTTTCTTATGAATTTTCATTTTGCAGTGAATAATTATAAAACTGTAATTAATGTATGTTTAATAGGTTGTGTTTGGAGTGAAGGACTTTGTTTTAATTAGTCTATATAATTACTTTGATTGGCACTTGCTAGTGATTTAATTTTTTTTTACATATAGCATCAATTGTTTTACTGATGTAGTTTTTGTAAATCAGCTTTGATTAACAAGGGAGCAACCTTACTTTAATTGCTAAACTATTGTTAAAGTTTTTTTCAGAACTGAATTACATATACAGGGTTAAGATAAAATTAATCTTTACTGACCATTAATTTTGTAATATAACTAAATTTTCAATTCAAAATTATAAAACAGTTACTGACAATATGTTTATTTAACAATTTCTATTTTAGGAATACTTGTACTGTGTTTTTCTACAACACTCATTATATCTATTAATATGAGCCGCGTCATGACAAAACTAACATAATGGGTTTGCGACCAGCATGGATCCAGACCAGCCAGCGCATCCCCCAGGCTGATCAGGATCCATGCTGTTCGCTTACAAACCCTATAACAAGTAGAGAAACAGCATGGATCCTCACAGATCAGACTGCGTGGATGCGCAGGCTGGTCTGGATCCATGCTGGTCGCAAACCCATTATGTTGATTTTGTCATGACGCGGCTCATATTATTGTTTCTTATTTTGTTCCATTGTCTAAACTGACTACTAATTATAAGCATGTGAGTATGACAAGATGAATTAACAAAGAAGGGCCATATAACAGTGTTGATTGTATTATAGAGCGAGGAGAAGATGGTAAGATACAGAACAGTAACTATTGTGACTTCTGCCTTGGTGACGCTGACGAGAATAAAAAGACCGGTACAGCCGAGGAACTTGTGTCCTGTAGTGACTGTGGAAGATCAGGTTTGTCTTGTATTTATACATCTGAAAATTATTGTAAAATGGCCTCACAATTAAGCTGGTTAAAAACAATAGTCCAATTTTCCAGGCCCTGGATTCAAAACCAGTAAATGTTTAAACTAGGTAGTCCATTCATTTCTGACGTCAACTGAATGGTTGTTTTCTGATATTGTTGTTGTTATAATAATATTAAGAGGATATTTTTGAGTTTGAGTGAAATATGGAATATATTTTCACGAAACATGATAAAATGCCACATATTGTCACGAGCCGGGACGGCGATTGAAAATATGTGGCATTTTATCATGTTTCTTGAAAATATATACCATATTTCACAAAAAACGAAAAAATAACCTTTTTATTTAATTTCATTATCAAAGAAAATGGTTACGAACCCTATTGCTTGCTACGCAACTGCAATTGTACAGCACGCAGTAATATATTATTGCGTCTTGTTTTGCATGCGATATTTTGCGCTACATTGTGACGTCACATAAACAACTGTTTAAACGCCTTTACAGCGTTAATAACTGAATTTAAGATATTGGTGTTCGGATTTCTTTTCTTAGTTAGACCATTTTCTATCATTCTTGATAGTTTTCAAAGCAAAATTTAGCAAAAACTTGTTTTGTATTTATCAGATTTTTCAAACAAAATGGCGAAAGAAGTCCCTTAAAATAAATATGAGTTTTGACTCCGCCCACATTCATATTTATATTTCATATTTATTTTTGAAAAATATGAAATGTATTTGACTGATATAGCACCATATTTCATGGGTAAAATTAAATAATGATGTCTTATTGTTCTCTTTGCAATATGATAACCAGTAAAAGCACAAATAACTTTTTCTTTTAAGTTCAATATAATTGAAAATTGGATCAGTGCTCTGAATGATGGCAAACTTGTCGGAACTGTTTTTCTAGACTTATCAAAAGCCTTTGATTTAGTAAACCACCAAATTCTTCTAGAAAAACTACCTTTCTATAATTTCTCTTCACATACTATAGATTGGATAAGATCTTATCTATCAGACAGGTCACAAAAAGTCAATGTGTCTGGTGTTTTATCTGAACCAGCTGAAGTTGTCTCAGGAGTGCCTCAGGGCTCAGTCCTTGGGCCCCTACTATTTTTGATATACATAAATGACATCCATCTTCATGTTAAACAGTCAACTACCGATATGTTTGCAGACGACACTTCCCTTACTTCTACTGGAAATACTTTAAAGGAAATGAATGATAATCTTCAAACAGATCTTGATAGTGTTAGCACATGGTGTAGGCAAAATGCAATGATATTAAATGCACAAAAAACTAAGGCCATAAATTTCTCTATAAAAAATACTAAATCAAAAAATACTGCTTCATCTACTCTGCACCTTCAAAACAAAGAGATAGAATTTACAGACACTGAAAAACTGCTAGAAGTCCAGGTTGACAAAAATCTTAAATGGAAAACACAAATTCAAAATATTATTAAAAAATGCAATTCACAGCTCTATTTGCTTCTTAGAATCAAACAGTACCTTGATCTCCACTCCAGAAAACTCTTTTTTAATGCTTATATTTTGCCACATATTGACTACTGTTGCACTATTTGGGGAAATTGCAGTAGTGAATTACTTTCACAAATTGTCAACTTTCAAAAAAGAGGTGCAAGAATTATTTTAGACAAAAGTTTTGATACCCCATCAAATATTCTATTTAAAGAATTAAATTGGATGTCCTTTGACCAAAGAATTATGTACAAAAAGGCAATCCTCATGTATAAATCTATAAATGAACCATCCTTTCCTATTTATATGAAAAATAAATTCCAAACAATAAATGACAAACATGACTTTAACTTAAGGTCTATACAAAATGAAAAACTAACTGTACCCAAACCAAAAACAGAATTTTTTAGAAAATCATTTAATTACTCTGGTCCTGTGGTATGGAACAGCATACCAATCCATATTCGAAATTCTGATACCATGAGGAAATTTCAATCCTCCTATATCCAGTGGCAATTTTCTAACTAATTGTTTGTACATATTGTTTCAAAAACATATACTTTCCATGCTGAAGTTATGAAAATGTCACTTCTCTATGTAAGAAGAAAAAATTGTTTACTTATTGTATTGATATGATGTTTAATGTACATATTTATGTTTTGTCTAAATGTTGATTGTGATTGTATTTTATGTTGTTTTGTATATACTGAGGCCCACATGGAAGATCGGGAAACTGAATGTGTTAGCCTCATAAAATAAAGTCGACTTACTTACTTACTTACTTACTTACTTACTTACTTACTTACTTACTTACTTACTTACTTACTTACTTACTAATGTAAAAGTCAGCTCCACTGAGGTCAAAAATATAAAAAAACAATAAAAAAAAAAGATTTGAAATACTCATGAAGTGATGCACTTAAAATTAAAATTTCTGCAAAATATAATTAAGAAACATTCTCTTGTTAATATGAAAATCAATTTTTGCATTATTTTTAGCCCAGTTTTAGTCAACAGTGTTCCACGCTATTCGTTTTTGGTAATAATTCACCATAAAAATAATTACTCTGGGAAAACAGAGTGAGTGAATGATCTGAAATTTTGCACACAAGTTATTAGTCCAGACTTACATCAACTGGTACACAAGTCACAATTTTTTTTTTTATTTCATGTCCCTTCATATAAAAAACCTCAGTTTGTAGTTTGGATGCGAGGAAATATATCACGAGGGCGTGTTAGAATTCTTAATACAATTTTACTTGTGTATAAAGATACATATATAATATTGTTGATAAATATATGCTTGAAATTTTCTTTTAGCCAGGCTGGTATAAGTACGTCATGTCTATTTTATTGAGTTTATAATTTCTTCTTTGGTTTCAGGTCACCCAACATGTCTACAGTTTACAACTAACATGACAATATCAGTGAAGAAATATCCCTGGCAGTGTATAGAATGTAAATCATGTGGTCTCTGTGGAACATCAGAAAATGATGTGAGTAAATCTGTAATAAATCTTAGTGCTGCAAAAAAACTAGAGTCATAATTCTTTAAGCTAGTATCTGCTGGAATTGAAAGGAACTAGCCTTTGTCTCCAGTATAGACATAAGATAAGATAAGATAAGCTAATCTTTATTTATAGTCGGTTTCATAAAAACATATAAACATTAGCTATATAAGCTATTTTCCGACATAACTGACTATCCTTTAACAATTCAAACAAACAATCTGTATAAAAGAAAATATATAAAAGTATTAGGAAGATCAATGTACATTTATGAAAAACTCTGTAAAACAGTTAAGATTTATCAGCACATATAAATATGGGTAAGAAAGCATTAAATGATTAAAAGCAAATATAACACTACAATCAAACATCACATAAAATTACATCATACAAGAATTTTATTTATGTACAGACCTAGGTCAGTCTCCAGTATAGACCTAGGTCAGTCTCCAGTATAGACCTAGGTCAGTCTCCAGTATAGACCTAGGTCAGTCTCCAGTATAGACCTAGGTCAGTCTCCAGTATAGACCTAGGTCAGTCTCCAGTATAGACCTAGGTCAGTCTCCAGTACAGACCAAGGTCAGTCTCCAGTATAGACCTAGGTCAGTCTCCAGTATAGACCTAGGTCAGCCTCCAGTACAGACCTAGGTCAGTCTCCAGTATAGACCTAGGTCAGTCTCCAGTATAGACCTAGGTCAGTCTCCAGTATAGACCTAGATCAGTCTCCAGTATAGACCTAGATCAGTCTCCAGTATAGACCTAGATCAGTCTCCAGTATAGACCTAGATCAGTCTCCAGTATAGACCTAGATCAGTCTCCAGGATAGACTTAGATCAGCCTCCAGTATAGACCTAGGTCAGCCTCCAGTATAGACCTAGATCAGTCTCCAGTATATACCTAGGTCAGCCTCCAGTATAGACCTAGGTCAGTCTCCAGTATAGACCTAGATCAGTCTCCAGTATAGACCTAGGTCAGCCTCCAGTATAGACCTAGATCAGTCTCCAGTATAGACCTAGATCAGTCTCCAGTATAGACCTAGATCAGTCTCCAGTATAGACCTAGATCAGTCTCCAGTATAGACCTAGATCAGTCTCCAGTATAGACCTAGATCAGTCTCCAGTATAGACATAGGTCAGCCTCCAGTATAGACCTAGGTCAGTCTCCAGTATAGACCTAGGTCAGTCTCCAGTATAGACCTAGATCAGTCTCCAGTATAGACCTAGGTCAGCCTCCAGTATAGACCTAGGTCAGTCTCCAGTATAGACCTAGGTCAGTCTCCAGTATAGAACCTAGGTCAGTCTCCAGTATAGACCTAGATCAGTCTCCAGTATAGACCTAGATCAGTCTCCAGTATAGACCTAGGTCAGTCTCCAGTAGTAGACCTAGGTCAGTCTCCAGTATAGACCTAGTCAGCCTCCAGTATAGACCTAGGTCAGCCTCCAGTATAGACCTAGGTCAGTCTCCAGTATAGACCTAGGTCAGTCTCCAGTATAGACCTAGGTCAGTCTCCAGTATAGACCTAGATCAGTCTCCAGTATAGACCTAGATCAGCCTCCAGTATAGACCTAGGTCAGCCTCCAGTATAGACCTAGGTCAGCCTCCAGTATAGACCTAGGTCAGCCTCCAGTATAGACTAGATCAGTCTCCAGTATAGACCTAGGTCAGCCTCCAGTATGAGACTAGTTCAGTCTCCAGTATAGACCTAGGTCAGCCTCCAGTATAGACCTAGGTCAGTCTCCAGTATAGACCTAGGTCAGCCTCCAGTATAGACCTAGGTCAGCCTCCAGTATAGACCTAGGTCAGTCTCCAGTATAGACCTAGGTCAGTCTTCCAGTATAGACCTAGGTCAGCCTCCAGTATAGACCTAGGTCAGCCTCCAGTATAGACCTAGGTCAGTCTCCAGTATAGACCTAGGTCAGTCTCCAGTATAGACCTAGGTCAGCCTCCAGTATAGACCTAGGTCAGTCTCCAGTATAGACCTAGGTCAGCCTCCAGTATAGACCTAGGTCAGCCTCCAGTATAGACCTAGGTCAGTCTCCAGTATAGACCTAGATCAGTCTCCAGTATAGACCTAGGTCAGCCTCCAGTATAGACATAGGTCAGCCTCCAGTATAGACCTCGGTCAGTCTCCAGTATAGACCTAGGTCAGTCTCCAGTATAGACCTAGGTCAGCCTCCAGTATAGACCTAGGTCAGCCTCCAGTATAGACCTAGATCAGTCTCCAGTATAGACCTAGGTCAGTCTCCAGTATAGACCTAGGTCAGTCTCCAGTATAGACCTAGATCAGCCTCCAGTATAGACCTAGGTCAGCCTCCAGTATAGACCTAGGTCAGTCTCCAGTATAGACCTAGATCAGCCTCCAGTATAGACCTAGGTCATATAGACCTAGGTCAGTCTCCAGTATAGACCTAGGTCAGTCTCCAGTATAGACCTAGGTCAGCCTCCAGTATAGACCTAGGTCAGTCTCCAGTATAGACCTAGGTCAGCCTCCAGTATAGACCTAGGTCAGCCTCCAGTATAGACCTAGGTCAGCCTCCAGTATAGACCTAGGTCAGCCTCCAGTATAGACCTAGGTCAGCCTCCAGTATAGACCTAGGTCAGCCTCCAGTATAGACCTAGGTCAGCCGCCAGTATAGACCTAGGTCAGCCTCCAGTATAGACCTAGGTCAGCCTCCAGTATAGACCTAGGTCAGTCTCCAGTATAGACCTAGGTCAGTCTCCAGTATAGACCTAGGTCAGCCTCCAGTATAGACCTAGGTCAGCCTCCAGTATAGACCTAGGTCAGCCTCCAGTATAGACCTAGGTCAGCCTCCAGTATAGACCTAGGTCAGTATCCAGTATAGACCTTGGTCAGTCTGCATATCTGTACAGTCTCGTCTGGCTATATACTGTTGGCTGACTAGCTTAAGATTTTTATCTTGATATACCCAAATTGTTATTGGATAGTTCCATAAATGGGAGCTGGAACAAATGCCACAAATATTGATGGAAATTTCCAAAAATACAAGCTGGACAAGTCCATTAAAGAAATACGGCCTGTTAAGGATACTTAATAGTCAATTTGGGAAGAAATAGAAATGTTATGTTTTTATCAAGTTGTAAGTTTGCTTCTATTGTACTGTTTATCAAATATGAAAACAATTACACATGAAACTTGTTACATTTTCTCTATTGTTTAAAACATAAATATTTATTTATTACTGGAGTGATGTAACCTACATTTAAGTTAATATTACTTGCCTATTAAAACCCTCCATGCATGTAGAAGATATGCTGTAGACAAAACTGGCCCACCAGTCAGGGGCAATCCTTTCATGTGACCCATTTTTTCAAACAGGTGTAAGAAAAAGATTTATAAAATTTTACAAATCCAACGAAAGCAGTGATAACAGTCAAACATGTTTTTTTTATCTTGCCTTCGCCTTAATGTCATTGGGTTATTCCCTGAAGCCTTTGTTTTTTTAGTGTAACCAAGATTATTATAAGAATAAGAATTATTTTAGATGTATTACTTTTTGTAAACAATGTTAATAATAAAATAAAAATTTTATTTTGTGTATATTTAGGAGCAGTTGTTGTTTTGTGATGACTGTGACCGTGGTTACCACATGTATTGTTTGAATCCGCCTCTACAGGAGGCACCTGAAGGTAATTTTCATCATCTTAGTGCAATAAGTGATTAACCCACATTATATTAATTATTAAATCTAGCAGAACTTATCGTTACTGCACTAGGTTGGCAATTTGTTCAAAATTGTTTATTGATGTTATGAAATAATTTTAAGTATCAGAAATTTGTATTTGATGTTGAAATCTTTAATGCATGCATTTAAGTG
Source organism: Ruditapes philippinarum (assembly GCF_026571515.1). Classification (NCBI taxonomy): domain Eukaryota; kingdom Metazoa; phylum Mollusca; class Bivalvia; order Venerida; family Veneridae; genus Ruditapes; species Ruditapes philippinarum. The sequence goes on from NW_026861127.1 coordinate 101,834, forward strand.
GTTTTGTCTGGACATTTAGCAGTTTTGAAATTCATTCATAGATTTATTTACTGGTATATTTAATTTGAGCATTAACATCTTTAGCATGTTTATACTACATGTGTTTTACCAGTTTATGACAAGAACCAGTTTGATCATTAAACATATCTTCGAATTGTCTTAGTTTGCACAATCTTTTGAATAAATGTTCGAAAATATTGTTAAAATAACATCCCTGAAGATAAGCCACTTGGTCATGTTTAAGTTTTCAGCAAAATAATAAATGAAAATTTGAAATTGGCGATAAATTAATGAACATTAGAACCTCATTTAAATCTGTGAAGCTTACTAAAAGCTTATTAGGGAAACTGAAAATTTATGTAAAATGTCTATAGCTCTGAATTCTGGTTAAAATCATTCTGAAATGTTACATAATTTGGGTATACTGTACCAAAACAAATTTCTGTATATTTGAGGAGTATGTCATGTTTTAGAAATGACTAATAAGTAGCAGATGTATTTGCTGAATGAAAAGTAGCTCAATTGATAGGACTGCTGAACAGCTTTCTAAGTGTTCTTTGTTCATGGTTTAAATCACAACCAGACTGCACATTTTTTTTTAAGACATAAGAAAATAAAGGGTGTACCAGTTTTATCTTGGGACATTTAGGAATATAAAAGTAGAAAAAATGATGTTATAAGAACTATATGAACCGCTTCACGACAAAACCAATGTTATGCGTTTGCGACCAGCATGAATCCAGACCAGCCTGCGCATCCCCAGTCTGATCAGTATCCATGCTGTTCACATACAAACCCTATAACAAGTAGTGAAACTGATAGCGAACAGCATGAATCCATGCTGGTCACAAACACACTATGTTGGTTTTGTCGTGATGCAGCTAAAATGTTTTAAATTTCCTACTGTTATTATAATTGTAGGTAATTGGAGTTGTCACCTGTGTATTGAAGAGTTCCATGGAGGCAAGAAGCCAGCTGGCATGGTATAAAATGTTCATCTCTATTACACATTCATCATGGGAGCAAGAGAAATCTATGATATGTTTTTGTTGGATTATACACATGCTAATGTGTACAAGTATATTACTGAAATATGTAAATACAGTAACAATGTTGTGTCATAATGCTTGAACATAATGTACAAAACACAGTAAGAACTTGTTTGTAGATAAAAGATTTTGTTAGCCTTCTTGAATAAAGATTATTTAGGATATAGAGAATTAAATGCAATGATGTGAAAATCAAGTAAAACATGAAATACACATACTGGAAAACTGTAACGTTAAATGATACATGATGTAATCTCTATTAAAGTGTTGTATTTTCATACATGTATTGTTGTCCTGAAGTTTTGTATATTTAATGTTGTGCTTGCATTTTCTTGTTTTGATGTACGTGAGCACATCACAATTTCAGTGGGAGAATATTTTCATAAGACAAGTTTAAATTGCTTTTTTTTGGAGACATTATCTTTTTTGTTAATTCTTCAAGATTTTTGCCATAAAAAATATTCAGACACAATTTTCGAAATCATTGTAACAATATTGTAGCAAGTTAATTGTTGTCATTATTTCATGTCAAACATGTAGTTCTAGTACTAGAAATAAATCATTAACAGTTGAAGTTTTCTTTCATTGTTTTATCAACTGCATAAGGAAATATCTCCTAATCACCTTTCAAAGAAAAAAATATTTGCTTATGTAAAAGTAATAAATGTTGATGTTGCTGTCCAGAAACTTTGGCCATCAATGCATTGCCTTCATGGTTTGGACACAAGATTATCAAGTGAACCAGGATGAACTTGACCCCTAAGTAACAAAATAACACTGACTAAACCAAAATGTATAATTATTCAAGCTGAACCTTGACCTTTAATTTAAATGACCTAAATTTGACCATGAAGATTTAAATTATTGACACTTGCTTAAATTGAGATAACTTTATTAATTATAAATTATATTCATACTATTGACAAAACTTACATGTTGAACAATTGATTTCAAATCCTTGACATTGAAATGACCTTGATTGTCGAGGTCAAATTATTGGATTTTGCCTAAATTGTGATCTATTGATTTATTTATAAATTTGACTTGTGCTTCCACAAAACAATGCTCATTATACAGTTATGTTGAATGTTTCAAATATGATCTTAAGATGGTGACTGCCTGCCAAGATCAAATCTTAAATAGTAAAAAAACAAGCAGTGAACTGCAAGTTCTATAATTTCCTTTAAATTCTCAAATTTTGCTAGAGTTGTGATAACTTTCGTTATCTATTCAGGAATTTGATTCATACTTTGACAAGAAAAATGCTAACTGCCAAACCAAATTATTCAAGTTTAATTTTGACCTTCAACTGTCAAGTTCTTGAATTTTAATCACATTGCCTTATTAACCAGGTTTTCAATTTTGAAAATCCTGGTTATTAGATTGGGGTATGGCGGGCGGATGGGCGACTGGGCGGATGGGCGGGCGGGCGTCAAACGAAATTGTGTCCGCTCTGTAACTCTTCAACCCTTTGAAGAATTTTGATGAAACTTCAGACAAATGTTTACCACATCAAGATGACGTGCAGAACGCATGTTCCGCATGGCTGGCTCCAAGGTCAAGGTCACAGTGACATTAACATTGAAAATCCTGTCCGCTCTGTAACTCTTCAACCCTTTGAAGAATTTTGATGAAACTTCAGACAAATGTTTACCACATCAAGATGACGTGCAGAACGCATGTTCCGCATGGCTGGCTCCAAGGTCAAGGTCACAGTGACATTAACATTGAAAATCCTGTTTACATGATTTTTAACTTGATTTGGCAGTCAAAGGTCATATCATCTTTGGAGGTAATTTAAAAAAGATATGATATATTATTTCATGTCTACTTTGTAACTTGTTTTCATTATACAGAATTATCAATATAATTATAGTGAACAAATTCTTCTGTGCTGAACTCGTCCTACATTTCTCAACGGATTTTGTTCAAACTTTCACAGAAGCTTTGTCATCAAGCATCCTGGCACATATTGTCGGGGTTTTGTGATTGGATAGTTTTTGACCTAATTATGGCCCTTTGTTTTTTTCCTTATACATAATATTATAGTGAACACTTCTTCAGTGGCAATTCCTCCTACATTATTCATGTTTTACATTGCACATAGTTACATTGTTTGTTGCTTGTATTTGTATTTCAAATACAACATATTTATCTACAATGGTGATAATTGAAAACCTGGTTTCATGGCATTGCCATGTTTCTTGTTTTTTAATTGAAGAGATTTGATTCATATATTGAAAATACAACACTGACAAAAACATGTTTAATGATTTTAATATGACCTTGATCTGCAAATGAGCTTAATTGTCCAGGTCAAATATAAATTTTGAATTTAATCTGGTACACAAAAATATGATATCTTTAGAAATTCTTCAATACTATATTATGTGTTTGCCTTTGGAAATAAGAAGTCAAGCATTGACTCCGTCTTGCAGTGGCTATTGTTTATGAAAATTGTTAATCTAACTCTTGACCCTATGTTTCCCTAGTTTTTTCAACAATTAATTATTCTCAACTTAACCAAATGAAATTAATATAAAGGAGGAATTAAATTAAAATAACTCAAAAAAATATTTCAAAATATTTATTGCACTATAATGTTACACACTGTTCTGTGTAAGTTTAACTGCATCACAAAATTTACACAAACTTATTTTATAAATTCAATGAGCTGAACTGAATTCAACAATTTATAAGCTATCATCCCAAAGTGGACTGGCACAACGGAACAGGTGAAATAATGATTAAAAGTTAACAAAATGTTGAAACTAGGACACAGTCACAACCTTCTGTAAATCCTGTAGAATGTCCTTGAAACAATTGTCCATATCTAATAAAACACCTGAAATAATAAAATAAACAATATCTGATTTTATTATTCTGCTTATGAGATAATAAAATGTCTGTTGAAATCAAAAACCAAATTGACTTGCCTTGTTATATAGAATATTTATATTAGAACCTTTACATAACAACACAATATTCCATTCTATTACAGCAAAACTATATAAAACTTTATAGTTTGTGTTATTGACACATATTCTTAATTGATCTATATTTAAATGAAGAGATAAACGGTGACTAAAATGTCTCCAGTGTGACTTATTCAACATTGAGGGAAGAGGTTTATCACAAATACTATCCTAGAGAAACAAAAATACAAGCCGTATGTCACTACTTATGAAAATAGGGTCTATTTGAAAGACCCTGATGAAAGTCAGTCAAAGCAAAATACTAATTTAGTTCTTTAAATATCAAGGTGATTATGATACACGTCCATATGCCCAATTTTCCATATGCAGCATTTTATTTTCAGGTGGCCAATTAACAAAGGTGTGACTGTATGTCTGTAAATACTAGTACCTGTATTAGTATCACTGGATGCTATAAATGTCAACAAGAGAGGAGACTTGTTTATCTGTACTACCTGAAAACAATACAAATTAATCTATATGAGCCGCGTCACGACAAAACCAACAGAATGGGTTTGCCACCAGCATGGATCCAGACCAGCCTGCGTATCCGCGCAGTCTGATCAGGATCCATGCTGTAAGCTATCAGTTTCTCTACTTATAATAGGGTTTGTAAGCGAACAGCATGGATCCTTATCAGACTGCGCGGTTGCGCTGCAGAGTGAGGCTGGTCTGGATCCATGCTGGTCGCAAACGCACTATGTTGGTTTTGTCGTGACGCGGCTCATATAATGACATAAAACCTTACTTATATTATCTGTTATCCCAATGTTGATAAAGTTTACCATCCAAAATATTTTTAATGGACTTCTCCATTTTCAAATCGGGACAAAGAAATCATTTAGTGAAAATTTCAAATTATGTAGTGGCTAAAAAAGAGAACATTGCAGACCATGATAAGCAGTACAGTTGTGCTGTGTCACATGTGTAATTTCTGTCACAACCAGCAGGTTAGAGGTTAAACTAAAGATCCTTTAAACTGTGACATTTGATTTAAAAAAAAAAAAAAAGTTAAATTTGACAAAAAGTCATAATTTAACAAGCAATTATCATAGAATTGCAAGCAATCCATAAGTCCCCTACCGGTTAAAACCCCAGCAACATTCTGATGGGCCATTGGCCATTCAATTTTACCAGTGGATGAATGACATGAATGAACTTAAATCTTTTGAGTTCTAAGTTTGTCTATATCACAGTAATGTGTTTAGTTTCCCTGCCTAGTATGGTAATTATGTTTATACAACCTTGTCATATTATTATGAAGTGGGATTTTAAAGTAAATCCTATAAGGAATGAAGAAGTTGGAGTGAAAAGTACCAATTTTTCGAAAAAAAATCTAAGTTCAAGGGGTCAATAATTCTGGAAATAGTCTTGCTAGAGTATTTAACCTTCTCAAAAATGTTGAGTGATAATAAGAAACAGATATATGAAGTTTGAAGTAGATACATTAGGAAATAAAGAAGTTATTTAAAAAAGACAACATTTTTTTTTCATTAAAATTCTAAGTTCAAGGGAGGTAATACTGATAATTTTTGTATTAGAGTTGTAAACCTTGTCACATATGATGTGGTTGATGGCCAGAAACTTACAATTAAAGTTTGAAATAAACACCTTAAGAAATAAAGACCTTATAGTGAAAAAGCTGAAAAATTTAAATCAGAAATCTTGAAATTCAGGCTATTTGTTGCCATAGCAACCAGAATTTTCAACATAGGAAAAAAAGAAAAAGATGCGCATAATCTCCAGACTGCCATCTACCCATATTTTAAGTTTCATTAAAATATTTTCAGAACTTTTTGAGTTATCACTGGATCCAGTTTATGTGTTAAATTTGCCATATTTTCAGACTATTTGTTGCCATAGCAACCAGAATTTTCAACACAGGAAGAAAAAAAAAAGACGTGCATAATGTCCATACTGCCATCTATCCATATATCAAGTTTCATTAAAATATTTTCAGAACTTTTTGCGTTATCGCGGGATCCAATTTTGTGGACTGACAGACAGACAGACGGACGGAGGGTAAACCTAAAGTCCCCTCCGGTTAAACCGGTAGGGGACTAATAAAAATAGAAATAAATACAAAGAACACTGTCTAGGTTTAAATTACATACCTGATGATTTTCATACATACAGATGATAGATTTATTTGTTCCCATTCCAAGTTTACTAGCTTGATTAGCAGCTAAACCAAATGTTCCTAGAAAATTATGACGCAAAACAAGCTCTGGTGTTTGCTCTGTTGCAACTGTAACAATACAATGATTAAAACAATTCTTAAATGATGATTAACTGCTATATCTTTATATATATAGATATATATAGAGGATATTAAATTTCTTGTAAGTTAAATACTGAATTTATTGCACGAGTTGAATAAAATTATATTATGCGAGCCTCTGGCGAGCATTATATTATTTTATTCAACTCGTGCAATAAATTCAGTAATGAACTTACAAGAAATTTAATGTTCTATTTATCACATACCCAAATAAAAACCATTTGAAGTGAAATAAGAGTCATTTTTGTGTCGCCTCTACAGAGTAGTGGCGACATATAGGGATCACTTCTCCGTCGTCTGTCTGTCCGTCCGTCACAAAACTTGTCCGGACTACTCCTCATAAACTACTGGTGCAATTTCATCCAAACTTTACAGGAATGATCAGTACCAAGTCAAGTTGTGCATATTGTCAGCATTTTCCGGTTCAATAATTTTTGTAAGAGTTATGGCCCTTTAATAATTTTTATTTTTAAAGTTTGTCCGGACTACTTCTCTTATACCACTTATGCAATTTTGCAATTTCAATGAAACTTTACAGGATTGATCTGTAGCTCAAGTTCTTTAGCATATTGCACAGGTTTTCCGGTTGAATGATTTTTGGCCGAGTTATGGCCCTTTGATTAAAAGGTGTTTTTATGCTCCCCGCAGTCTGTCCTTCATACAGTGGTAGAGGGCATTGAGGGGAAGTGCAGTGTCAAAGAACCATAGCTCAATTTTGCCCGGTTTTTGAATTATCTCCCCTTATAGAAAAATCTTGTCCGGGACATAACTCTAAAACTATAAGAGATATCAACATGAAACTTTGTAGGTGAATAGATCTCAATGGGTAGATGTGCAGTGCATAAGAACAATAACTATTTTTGTCCTAATTTTGGGTTATTACCCTTTGTTAATTTTAACACTTTGAACTTTGTCCGGAACATAAGTCTAAAACTATAAGAGATATCAAGATAAAACATTGTAGGTAGATAGATCTCATTGAGTAGAAGTGCAGTGCAAAAGAACCATAACTCTTTTAAGGCTCATTTTTAGCTCACCTGTCACAAAGTGACAGGGTGAGCTTTTGTGATCGCTTTTCGTCCGGCGTCCGTCCGTCCGGCGTCCGTCCTTAAACTTTTACTTTAAATGACATCTCCTCATAAACCACTAAGCCAATTTCATCCAAACTTCACAGGAATGTTCCTTTGGTGGTCACCTTTAAAAATTGTTCAAAGAATTTAATTCCATGCAGAACTCTGGTTGCCATGGCAACCGAAAGAAAAAACTTTAAATATCTTCTTTTAAAAAACCCTAAGAGCTAGAGCTTAGATATTTGCCATGAAACATCTTCTAATGAGTGTCTACCAAGTTTGTTCAAATAAAAGCCCTGGGGTCAAAATTGGCCCCGCCCCAGGGGGTCTTTGATTTTCCCTATATGCATATAGTAAAAACTTAAAAAATCTTCTTTTAAAGAACCCAAAGAGCTAGAGCTAAGATATTTAGCATGAAACATCTTCTAATGAGTGTCTACCAAGTTTGTTCAAATAAAAGCCCTAGGGTCAAAATTGGCCCCGCCCCAGGGGGTCATTGATTTTCCCTATATGCATATAGTAAAAACTTAAAAAATCTTCTTTTAAAGAACCCAAAGAGCTAGAGCTAAGATATTTAGCATGAAACATCTTCTAATGAGTGTCTACCAAGTTTGTTCAAATAAAAGCCCTAGGGTCAAAATTGGCCCCGCCCCAGGGGGTCATTGATTTTCCCTATATGCATATAGTAAAAACTTAAAAAATCTTCTTTTAAAGAACCCAAAGAGCTAGAGCTAAGATATTTAGCATGAAACATGTTCTAATGAGTGTCTACCAAGTTTGTTCAAATAAAAGCCCTGGGGTCAAAATTGGCCCCGTCCCAGGGGGTCATTGATTTTCCCTATATGCATATAGTAAAAACTTAAAAAGTCTTCTTTTAAAGAACTCAAAGAGCTAGAGCTAAGATATTTAGCATGAAACATGTTCTAATTGGTATCTACCAAGTTTGTTTAAGTAAAAGCCCTGGGGTCAAAATTGGCCCCGCCCTGGGGGTCATTGATTTTCCTTATATGTATATAGCAAAAACTGAAAAAATCTTCTTTGAAAAAACCCAAATAGCTGGAGTTTAGATATTAAGCATGAAACATATTCTAGTGAGTGTCTACAAAGTTTGTTCAAATAAAAGCCTTGGAGTCAAAATTGGCCCCGCCCCGGGTGTTATTGATTTTCCTTATATGTGTATAGCAAAAACTTAAAAATCTTCTTTGAAAAAACCCAAATAGCTAGAGTTTAGATATTAAGCATGAAACATCTTCTAGTAATTGTCTACAAAGTTTGTCCAAATAAAAGCCCTGGGATCAAAATTGGCCCCGCCCCAGGGGTGTCATTGGTTTTAACTATATGTGTATAGTAAAAACTTAAAAAATCTTCTTTTAAAAAAAACCAATGAGCTAGAGCTTAGATGTTTAGCATGAAACATCTTCTTATGGGTGTCTACCAAGTTTGTTCAAATAAAAGCCCTTGGGTTAAAATTGGCCCTGCTGGGGGGGGGGTGGGAACGAGGGGGGTAGATCGTTGTTTTTCATTATATGTGTGTAGGAAAAACTTAACATCCTGAAACATCTTCTAATGGGTGTCTTCTTAGTTTGTTCAAATAAAAGCCCTGGGGGTTTAAACTGGCCCCGCTCCGGGTGCATTTATACAGGTGAGCGACCTCAGGGCCATCATGGCCCTCTTGTTGAATTATCTCCCCTTATAGAAAAATCTTGTCCGGGACATAACTCTCAAACTGTAAGAGATATCAACATGAAACTTTGTAGGTGAATAGATCTCAATGGGTAGATGTTCACTGCATAAGAACAATAACTCTTTTTGTCCTAATTTTGGAGTTATTGCCCTTTGTGTATTTTAACACTTTGAACTTTGTCCGGAACATAACTCTAAAACTATAAGAGATATCAAGATGAAACATTGTAGGTAGATAGATCTCATTGAGTAGAAATGCAGTGCAAAAGAACCATAATTCTGTTAAGCCTCATTTTTGAATAATCTCCCCTTTTAGAAAAATCTTGTCCAGGACATAGCTGTAAAACTTTAAGAGATATCAACATGAAACTTTGTAGGTAGATATATCTCAATGGGTAGATGTGCAGTGCAAAAGAATCATAACTCTGCCTTGCCTAATTCGTGAGTTATTGCCCTTTATTTATTTTTACTTTTTGAAGTTGTCCGGGACATAACTCGGAAACCATAAGAGATATCAACAAGAAACTTTGTAGGTTGATAGATCACATTGATTAGAAGTGCAGTGCAAAGAACAGTAACTCTGCCTTGCCTAATTTTGGAATTATTGCACTTTGAACTTTTTCCAGGGACATAACTAACAAGCAAATTCGTTGAATTTATATCCCCCGCCGAGTACTGGTTATTATTAAAACAACAACTGAAGACATAAGGCTTTATTTATATATTAATCATGGCATAAACTGTAATATTCTTTGAACTTGAAGCCTTGTACTTTCAAACAAGAAGAATTTTTAAGTTTTCACTATATACATATAAGGAAAATCTATGACCCCCTGGAGTGGGGCAAATTTTGACCCCAGGGCTAAAATTTGAACAATTTTGGTAGAGGACCTATAGGTTATATCATATACCTAATATCAAAGCTCTAGGCCTTGTACTTTCAGACAAGATTTTTTAATTTTGCATTTTTGAAACTCCTTTTCTGGCCCTGTGACCTACTTATGCAACAGACCGGAACCATTTGATCAACTTTGGCAGGGGGGACCACCCTAGGATCATTCCTGTAAAGTTTGGTTGCTGTGCAGTCATTTGTTTCTGAGGAGATGTTGTTTAAAGAAATTGCTGACGACGCACGACAACGGACGGTGGGGATCACAATAGCTCACCTAGAATGTAAAAACATCTTAATCTCCAGACTTCATTGCCATATTCAAGGCATAAAGAAGGGTTCTCACAATTTTCAAATATTTTAAATGTTATTGTAACAAATCATTTTAATTCTTTTTTAATAAAAACTAGAAATGCGTCCATAGGACACGGGTGCCCCCCACCGCGCCACTGTTCTGTCAATCTTATGACTCTTAGTCTAGGTCAAATATTTTTTGAAAACTAAAAATCTTTTTACTAAGTAAAGGGCAAGAACTTTACCAAATACTGAATAAATCCCCAAGCAAACCCCAAGTTGAAAATTGCAAATTTATACTACTGTTATTCAAGGGCAATAACTCTAACAAAACTGAAAAAAAATCCACATGCAAAGTCCCAGGTTCATAGCTTCACAGTGAGGTGAATCATTATTCCTGTAATTTAGTGATGTTGATCATTATTCCTGTAAAGTTGGTCGATTCTAACACTCAAGGATCAAATAACAACATAATGAAACAGTTTTTACTAAGTCAAGGGAAATAACTCTACAAAATACTGGATAAATCCACAAGCGAAACCCAGGAACACACTAAATATGCTGAGCAACTTCCAATAAGGTTTAATGACTCTATGTCAAATCCTTTTGAGTTACATGCGACACATGTTGAAAATTGCAAACATTTTTTTAGTCAAGGGCAATAACTCTAAAAATACTAAAAAATATCCAGACGAAAATACCCAGGTGCACAACTACACATGCTGATCAACATTCCCATAAAGTTTCATGACTCTAGGTCAAATCCTTTTTGAGTTACGTGCGACACAAGTTGAAAAATTACAAAATTTTACTAAGTCAAGGGCAATAACTCTAAAAATTACTAATAATATCCAGACGAAAATACCCAGGTGCACAACTACACATACTGATCAACATTCCTGTAAAGTTTCATGACTCTAGGTCAAATACTTTTGAGTTACATGCGACACAAGTTGAAAATTACAAAATTTTACTAAGTCAAGGGCAATAACTCTAAAAATACTAAAAATATCCAGACGAAAATACCCAGGTGCACAAACTACACATACTGATCAACATTCCTGTAAAGTTTCATGACTCTAGGTCAAATACTTTTGAGTTACATGCAACACAAGTTGAAAATTACAAAATTTTACTAAGTCAAGGGCAATAACTCTAAAAATACTAAAAATATCCAGACGAAAATACCCAGGTGCACAACTTTACATGCTGAGCAACATTCCAATAAAGTTTCGTTGAATTCCAGCCATTAGTTGCAGAGAACTACTCCGGAAACGAAAAAAATTTTTTTACTAAGTCAAGGGCAATAACTCTAAAAATACTAAAAATATCCAGACGAAAATACCAAGGTGCACAACTTCACATGCTTATCAACATTCCCATAAAGTTTCATTGAATTCCAGCCATTAGTTGCAGAGAACTACTCCGGAAACGAAAAAAAAATTTTTACTAAGTCAAGGGCAATAACTCTAAAAATACTAAAAATATCCAGACGAAAATACCCAGGTGCACAACTTCACATGTTGATCAACATTCCCATAAAGTTTCGTTGAATTCCAGCCATTAGTTGCAGAGAACTACTCCGGAAACGAAATTCGGACGGACGGACGGACGGAAGGACGGACGGACAACGCCAAAACTATATCCCCCTCCTGATTCCATCGGCGGGGGATAACTACAAGAGGTGTACTTTCCTGTGTCCAAAACCTATTTGGGGAGCATCACCCGGCTCAAACCGGGCTCTTGTTTTCTGTGTGTTGCCAGATACACAAAAGCTTGTCTGGACTACTCCTCATAAACTACTGGTGCAATTTTATCTAAACTTTAAAAGAAAGATCAGTACCCAGTCTAATTGTGCACTGTCTGTCTGTCCGTCTGTCACAAAACTTGTCCCCACTACTCCTCATAAACTACTGGGGCAATTTCATCCTAACTTTACAGGAATTTATGTCGCCACTCCTCCGATCACTTCTACGTCTGTAACAAGACTTGTCCCAACATGAAATTGGCCATCATGACGTCACATCAAAATATATGCCAGCCGTGCAATACCATATTTACTGAGTCGCAAAATCGGCATGGGTGTGTGATAAATATATATACAAATTTGGAGAAAATAAACATTCATACAGTGCTAAATACCCAAGTACTTTCGGCGTTTTATGCCTTCATCAGGGGTGTATTACATGTATAATGTGCACACAATAGAGCACAAAATCTCCATATGTGTGTACTGTATAGTATCAAAAATTGAATTGAGTTTAGAGTCTTGTATAGTGATCCAGGAATACTTTCAGTTCACAGAGGGCAATATTCATTCATAATCAATGCAAGATTTATTGCTCTTGAAAATTGACCTTCAAATTAATTTGGAAGACATGTATTAAGTTTAAAGTGAACAGGGAGGATGATCACATGAAAGTTTATGGTAACTTTGTCACCAACACCAATATGAAAGAAATATCAATAATATGTGCAAATACCTTTTAGATAATGCTATGAACCTTGGCACTAACTGTGACACAATGTTACAGCCACCAAAAATTATGTGATCACCAAACATAATGAATATCATCATAGTACTGATGTTGCATCAGGATTTTTTTTAAGTTCATAAAGAGCAAGAGGCAGTAAAAATTCATGTCAGTTATAGGCTTTGGATAATGACCTCCAATGTTAATAAAGGGTCATAATTTAGTCAAAATTCATGTCAAGAGTTATCGGTCTTGCAAAAAGACCACCAATCATGATTACAAAGACATGAGTGAAATTATAAGCCAACACATTTAGTGGTTGATAAACAGAGCTAAAAATGAGTTATACCAATTTACAAATCTACTCTAAAATATAAGCCAATTACATGTTATGCAATGTAAGTTTTAATTGAAAAGACATACAAGAGTACATATACTTCAATAAATTTTGTATTGGAATGTTGGAAACAATCTGCATCTTGAACAGTATAAAAAACTGTGATACCTTTGAAAACTGGAACCCCATCTCTGTCAGTGATTACTATTGCCATCAAACCATCTACACTGAAATAATATGTGTATTGAATTTTTTTAACTAGTTAATACTTGCCAATTTTTATCAGTATCAATTATGGTTAAAATAATAATCTTAATATCAGAATCAATAACACCATATATACATTGTCCATGCTATTGCTGAATGATATTGAACAATGTTAACTAGCAGGTGTTTATCTACATTGGATAATATCATACATTACATGTGGACTGAATTGTCACTTAAATGAGGTGAATCATCATTACCAAAAATATTACTAACTACCTGGCAGTGCTAGTCTAAAATATGCCTCCTGATATTTTAATCTCTTCCTTTCTTCCATCTTTTTATAACTCTGTGGTTTTGAAATGCAAACATGTCAACATTGCTGTGAGGTGTTTGACATTATTGGGATAAAGACTGTTGATCTACTGATCTAGAGTGGGTGGACCAACGCTCGGCGTAAAAATATTATATTTGATATGGCAAATTCAAGTCAACGTCAACAAACCTCAATGTTATATGTCCATGTTCAAGACCCATGATATTGTTTAAATAGCCCTTGTGTAAAATTCGCTAATCAAATAATAATGTGCATGGCTGGAGCTAAAGATAGTTCGAATAAACAAGAGTGGTTTGCATGAAATTGTACCATAGCTCGGCGTACAATACTACATGATGCAGGATTGTTTTTCAAATAAAATCTCTTTTTCATCTTATGAAGAAAACATATTGAATCAATTGTAACAACCAAATTAGGTTCATATATTTACAAGAACCAGACTTTTAGTTTTAATTGTACAGCCCCAGAACTCTAGTGTTAATAGATTTTAATAATTTATATGTTGCGGATTACATACGGTCGTTTGTCTGCTATTAGCATTGTCATGTGAATTCACCAGCAGTAAAACGCACCAGTATAAAATGGTGAAAGATATAAATAAAAGCACCAGTGACCTAAATCGGAGATAACTTAAGACATTTTCAGATGTTCTAAAAAAATATTTTTTACGCCGAGCATTGGTATGCGCCGAGCATTGGTCCAACCACTCTACTATATTATCAATTACACTTTAATACTCACCTTTGTAGCAGCTTATTAAAATGGGCCTTCACTTCCTGAAAATGAGATCAAGGACTGTGTTTTAAATCATTCACAAATAAACTGCCACATATCAATCATGCAAGTATATTTTTATAATTTAATGTATAAAATAGATCAAGTTGGCTGTCACATGATGTTGATAAAGCAGGTATTTCAAGCATATCCTCAAATAATTCAACTTATCTGGATCATTTTATATGCTTTTATTTAATGTATAAATAGGAATTCTTTGTACTTCTTTTAGATTCAAGGAGATTGCTTTCATCCTTGCCAGATGTTGACAATAAAGTACAAGTATAAATATATAGGATTAATACATGTAGATTAACCATCGACAGGTAATCAACCGGTAACTGCTACACTTATGATACCTTTTGGTTTAATTTGAATGATTTAAAGGAAATTCTACTTCTAATTTCCAAAAACTTTGAAAAAAATAGCAATTCGTCGCAAATGTACGTTATACATTGCGTGACACGTATATTAAATTAAGATAAAACGACATATACCTCTGTCATTTTTAATTCTTGACTTCCTACACGGAGTAACTTCCCTTGATTCAATGCCTGACAACATTGTATTCATACACAAATTTGCTAACTGTATCCCAACGTTACAATAATAGCTTATCGATGACAAAAATGATTTTCAAATACAATTTTAATATATAAAGTTTCAATTAAGAGGCCTTTGATTGTTGATATTATACAAATAGTAGAACTCATTTATAGGAGGATTTGTTTACATCGGAAGTTGTACGGTCCAAGATGTCTGTCATAACAAAAGTGCCCGAACCAAATATTTTTGATCAAATATGTAAAGGTAATCTTATCATGAAAATAAGTTAACTTAATTTAATTTATCATAACATATATTTCTTAACTGCTGTGTAAATTGAAGGGAATTCAAACTACATCCTCAGGATTAAATGAAATATTAGTCTGAGACTCTGATGCTTTTAACTTAACTGCTTACACATGTTACATGGCCTATGCTGATGTTAAGTTATAATTACTCCTATTTAGGTACAGAGCAGCAGACCATGGGACAGAGCACAGGCTCTCGGCGTGATACCAATGCCTACCTCAAGGACCTACCCTCTATATAGATGTCTGCCAGTCTGCTAGTCATAATCAGAATTGATTGTTATCATGATTCATGTAGATACAAAATCAAACAATTCTAACCAAAATATGTTACTCAATTTACTGATACTATAATCTATATTCATAGTATCAGTAAATTATTTTATTAGTTTTTTGACATGATGGGACTGAAAATAATTTTGGAGACTAATGTTTCATATAATTATTGATGTCGGTCTAGACCTGGACCAAAGTTTTGGTCCTAGATCTACATGTAGAGCCTAGACCAATAAATTTACTCCATTTTCCAGAAAAAATATTGTTCCTGCCTATCCTTGTAAGAAATTGAAATTTTATATTTTTAGGTTTTTGGACCCTTGAAATTAATTTGATTGTTTTACCCAATTAATATAAATGTATAAAAGTTTTTGTATATGTTTAATGTGCAAATATGACTTTACACCATTATTATCATGTCACCTCAAAGACTCAATGATTAGCTGGTTAATGAGTTATGTACATGGTAATTACTCATTTATAATTTGTGTACAAAATATAATTATTTATATTGATCGCTGTAACTAGTATGTGTTATAGCTATATATATACACTACTGAATTCATAAATACATTTTGTAGAATTTTCTGGGTTCAAAGGATATAGAGATGATGATGAAGTTTCAGTTGCCACCGACTACCAGGACTATGATCCAGCCAAACACAACCCCGTGTTTTATGGCAAGATGCACTACCCTGTTAATGTAGACAGTGATGTACGGGAAGACGTTGATCCAGCTGTTACACATCCATCTGTGATTGGTTATTCATTTACAGAGAAACCACCAAAAACACCTCCACCCCCACCACCACCAGTTCCATCTAAAGAAGAGTGTATGTGACATGTATCCAATTTTGTTTAATTTTCATATATGATGACCTCATAATATTTGTATGAACTAAATCTCTTCCAATGTGATTTTGTATCTCATTTATGAAGTTATGTTAGATATAATATTTCTGTATTAAATAATTTGTATGCCAATTTTCATGATTGATTGATCTGATTTAAATCCTTTTATAAATTATGAATTTAATTTTTTTAACTTCTATATTTTACTTGTTTTGGGAAGTGAATTATGACAAATGTGGAAATGATGTTGAAAAATCTTAATAATTTGAGTGAAATTCATTCAGTAATATTCAATGTTGATTGTCAATTATATTAATCAAACATTTTTTGTCTTTCATTTGCTAATATAGATACATGTATGTGTTAATAACAATATTTTATAATCTCTAGTGTCTATGATTCCTTTTAAATCTTTCTTATAAACAGGGTAGTTATTAAGTATTGTTCATATTACAAATCTCCTCATTCTATTGCTATACTATTTACAGGTTCACCAAGAGAATATTTGCAACACTATGTTTTTCCAGTGTTGGTACCTGCAATGGAGGAAATGTTAAGACAGGCTAAAAAGGAAAAATGTTTTGAGGTAATGAAATGTGTTGTGCTGAAATCATTTTCATTCTAAACAAATCAATCAAATTCTCAAGATTGTTATTTGTCAGTTCATCATTTTGTTCTGTACGGTACCAAAAAACAATCTCGCTAATTGTGAATTTTCTTCACAGTTTTGTGAATTTTTTATGTTGTTATTTTTATGTATTATTCTAAATGAGAATGAGTCTAGTTGTCCAGTGGTAATACTGTCTGACAACCAATTCTATGGTTGCAAGTTCAATCCTGCCACTCCCATGACTTTTAGGTGCGGACTTTATAAAAAAAAAGGTATGTAGTACAAATGTAATGTTTTACATACACATTAAAGAACCACCATCATTATTACTGTATTTTTTGTAACATGCTCCAAGGAGTAAAATTTACCAGAGTGAGTCAACCATATATGTCTCTAGTGGCATCTATAATATATACATAAGTATATGTTATCATACATTATGACTGTATTATACAAATGTGGTTTATTAATTCAAATAATAATACTTTGAAGCATTTAAGTTTTTCAATTATAAACTCTGTTTTATCAAAATTTAAGCTAGTGAGTTTTTTTTTAAAACCTAATAAATATTTATTTTTTTTTCTTTGTTTTTTTTTTCAGAATAAATATTAAAGCCTTTAATGATTGTTATTTGCATTGGCTAGACTTATTCCCTAATGTTAGAATATTTATCCATTTTCTTTGATACTTTTTTTCTGTCCATAAGATTTACTTTAGTTTGTGATCAAGCAAATACTTTCTTTATTAAATTTCTATTGTTTTCTATTTCAGAGAAAGAGAACAAAATTCAATGCTTTAGATTTTGTGACTGAGTTCTTGTACAAGTAAGTATATTTGATTCTTATCCTTGAAATTACACCATTGCTTAATCTATCATTTGATTATTTTTTAGCTCACCTGTCACAAAGTGACATGGTGAGCTTTTGTGATCACTTTCCGACTGGTGTCCGTCCGTATGTCTGTAAACTTTTACTTTAAATGACATCTCCTCATAAACAGCTTAGCCAAATTCATCCAAACTTCACAGGAATGTTCCTTCGGTGGTCAACTTTAAAAAATGTTGAATTAAATTCCATGCAGAACTCTGGTTGCCATGGCAACCGAAAGAAAAAACTTAAAAAAGTCTTCTTTCAAAAAAACCAAAAGAGGTAGAGCTTAAATATTTTGCATGAAACATCGTCTAGTTTGTTCAAATAAAATTTCTAGGGTAAAAACTGGCCCCGCCCCTGGGGGTCATTGATATTCCCAATATGTATATTGTAAAAACTTTTAAAAAAATCTCCTTTTAAAGAACCAAAAGAGCTAGAGCTTAGATATTTGGCATGAGACATCATCAGATTCTAGTCAGTGTCTACCAAGTTGTTCAAATAAAATCCCTGGGATCAAAATTGGCCCAGTCTTGGGGGGTGATATATATTCCTTAAACGTATATATTAAAAACCTAAAAAAATCTTCTTTTAAAAATCCCAAAGAGCTAGAGCTAAGATATTAAGCATAAAATTTTACACATTATCAATGGCACTTATAAGGTATATAGTTATAAATAATTAAATACTGAAAATCAGTCAATAAGCGCAGAAAACATGTCAGTTATTACTGGAATCTTAATTATGCCCCCATTTCGAAGAAAAGGGGGTATATTGCTTTGCACTTGTCGGTCCGTCGGTCCGTAGACCAAATGGTTTCCGAGTGATAACTAAAGAACCCTTAGGCCTAGGAACTTCAAACTTGGTATGGTGATTGGTCATGACCAGTAGATGACCCCTATTGATTTTGGGGTCAAGGGGTCAAAGGTCAAGGTCACATTGATCTTGTAAGCAAAAACGGTTTCCTATCAATAACTAAAGAACCTTAAGGCCTAGGAACTTCAAACTTGGTATGGTGATTGGTCATGATCAGTAGATGACCCCTATTGATTTTGGGGTCAAGGGGTCAAAGGTCAAGGTCACATTGACTTTGTAAGCAATAACGGTTTCAGATCAATAACTAAAGAACTTTAAGGCCTAGGAACTTCAAACTTGGTATGGTGATTGGTCATGATCAGTAGATGACCCCTATTGAATTTGGGGTCAAGGGGTTAAAGGTCAAGGTCACATTGACCTCTTGGGTAAAAACGGTTTCTGATCAATAACAAAAGAACCCTTAGGCCTAGGAACTTCAAACTTGGTATGGTGATTGGTCATGACCAGCAGATGACCCCTATTGATTTTTGGGTTAAGGGGTCAAAGGTCAAGGTCACATTGACTTTGTAGGTAAAAACGGTTTCCTATCAATAACGAAAGAACCCTTAGGCCTAAGGACTTCAAACTTGATATGGTGATTGGTCATGATCAGTAGATGACCCCTATTGATTTTGGGGTCAAGTGGTCAAAGGTCAAGGTCACATTGACCTCTTAGGTAAAAACGGTTTCCGATCAATAACTAAAGAACCCTTAGGCCTAGGAACTTCAAATCTGGTATGGTGATTGGTCATGACCAGTAGATGACCCCTATTGGGGTTAAGGGGTCAAAGGGCAAGGTCACATTGACCTTGTAGGTAAAAATGCTTTCAAATCAATAACTTAAGAACCCTTTGGCCTAGGAACTTCAAACATGGTATGGTGATTGGTCATGACCAGCAGATGACCTATTGATTTTGGGGTCAAGGGGTCAAAGGTCAAGGTCACATTGACCTTCTATGTTAAAACGGTTTCCGATCAATTAACTAAAAACGCTTAGGCCTAGGAACTTCAAACTTTGTATGATGATTGGTCGTGACCAGCAGATGACCCCTATTGAGTTTTGGGTCAAGGGGTCAAAGGTTAAGGTCATGACCAGTGGATACTTGATAACCCTTATTAATTGTTTGATCACTGGGTCAGAAGTCATGCATAATAACCTTTTCACATGACTAATTGGCTGCTGATAGGGGGCATACATGTTTTACAAACATATCTTGTTTATTTTTACTTTTCCTAAAATCTTAGTACATTTTTCTCAATTTTATTGAAATATTTTGGCTCATCTGGAAGCATGCAGCTTTAGTTATTTCAAAATTTTGCTTGAAATTTGTATGAAATTTTTTAAAAGTGTTTCTGCTATGATACAACATTTTCTTTTCTTTAGTTTTTATTTATAACAGAACATGTATTATTCTTTATCTGCTCTGATTTTTCTTTTTATTTGACAGATAGAAATATTTATGAGATACTAACTAATTTTCAATTTTAAAAGAATTACATAAAAGCCTTTTCTTTTGCCCATTTCTTAACTATACCCACGAAAAGAAGTAGGGATGGGGGGGGGTATATAGGAGTCACTCGATGGTTGGTTAAATTTTCCTTGTCCGGAGCATTACTTGAAGACTAATGGTTCGAATTCAATACAACTTCATACAATGGTTAGGCACATTGAGAGGAATTGCAGTGCACAAGGACCACAACTCCTTCTTCACTAATTACAGAGTTATTGCCCTTTGTTACTTTTCCTTGTCCTGAGCATAACTTGACAACTACTGGTTGGAATTCAAAACAACTTCATACAATGGTCAAGCACAATAAGGGGAAGTGCAGTGCATGAGAACCATAACTCTATCTAAAGTAATTACAGTGTTATTGCCCTTCGTTACTTTTCCATTACTTTCTTTTATCAGGACCATAACTTGAAGACTCAATATAACTTCATACAATGTTCTAGCACATTGAGAGGAAATGCAGTGCTTAAGAACCATAACTCCATCTTGACTAATTACATAGTTATTGCCCTTTGATACTTTTCCTTGTCCGGAGCATAACTTAAAAACATCTGGTTGGAATTCAAAACAACTTCATACAATGGTCAAGCACAATAAGAGGAAATGCAGTGCACAAGAACCATAACACCATTTTGACAAATTACAGAGTTATTGCCCTTTGATACTTTTCCTTGTCCGCAGCATAACTTGAAAAGAACTGGTTGGAAGTGCCATGCTCAAGAAGCATAACTTCCTGGACTTATTACAGAGCAATTCAATAAAACTTCATCAATGTTCAACCATATTGAAAGGAAATGCAACATAACCACAACTATCTTTAATTGCCCACAACCATAAACTCTATTTCAATTCTTTTGCAAGGTTTTTTATTACTAGTAACTTCCTCATTTTCAAAGCAGTCTTGCGTGGGTATTAATCACATTTAGTGATAATTCTAGTTTAGTTAGTTGTAAAAAATGTTTATTTGCTGCTGCATTGATGGTTTATATATTTCAGCCACAACCCTAACCAGCTGGAAAGATCCAAAACACAATTAGAAAACATTTCTTTTGTGAAAGAATGGCTAAAAGATCAGTAAGTCTCAGTTTTAAGTCTTTATCTGAATAATTAACTGAAAATACATATGATAGCTTCGGATTTGTTTTTTATGTGCCAGAAAGAATTTTGGGAATATTATGTTATACCCCCTGGTGTCCGTCAGTCTGTCCGTCCCTTAGCAATTTGGTTTCTGGAGCAGAACTTAAGTTCCATTTGGCCCACAATATTCAAACTTCATAGGATGATTGTCCATATTGGGTAGAAGACCCCTATTGATTTTGGGGTCACAAGGTAAAAGGTCAAGGTCACTACATTGTAACTTCCGAATTTCGGAACTTCTAAAATTCGGAGACTTCTGAAACCCAAACATTTTTCAGGGTCCCTAAATTTCTCCTTCTGTTTTCTATATAATTAAAACCTCCGAATTACGAAACTTCTAAATTCTGAATTCCGAACGATTTTCTGGTAAAATTTGGGTTAAATCAATTCAAATTTACTTCCAAAAGCCGGAAATTGAAAAAGGGGTGAAGGAATATTATACTTGTGAAACCATAAAAATGTGCGTATCTTCTAATTAACAGTTAACCATTTACTGTGACACCTTTTAGAATCGCCACCATGTCAAACACTTGAAAGTAGTATAATGTGATATTATTATCCCCCGCCGATGGAATCGGGAGGGGGATATAGTTTTGGCGTTGTCCGTCCGTCCTTCCGTCCGTCCGCACTCACAGGACAGTAATTATGTGGCTAGAGGGACAATAGGTAACTGTTCTTTCTCTTTGATGTCATTCATTCCGTAATGCTTTTATGTGGCTATTTTCTTTTGCATGGCTAAAAAGAACAATAGAGAGAACAATAGAGTAGCCACATAATTACTCTCCTGTTAGAACTTCCGTCCATCCGTCCGTCCAAATTTCGTTTCCGGAGTAGTTCTCTGCAACTACTGGCTGGAATTCAACGAAACTTTATGGGAATCATCAATATCAAGAGGAGATGCGCATATCGTTGGCTTGTTCCGGTCCGACCCTTTAACTCAGAGTTATGGCCCTTGGTTAGTTATGTAGTATGCATATAGATTAAAAATTGTTTCCAGAGTAGTTCTCTGCAACTACTGGTTGGAATTCAACAAAACTTTATGGGAATCATCAATATCAAGAGGAGATGTGCATATCGTCGGCTTGTTCCGGTCAGACACTTTAACTCAGAGTTATGGCCCTTGATTAGTTATGTAGTATGCATATAGAGTAAAAATTGTTTCCGCACTACTTCTCTGCAACTACTGGCGGGAATTCAACGAAACTTTATGGGAACCTTCAATACCAAGAGGAGATGTGCATATTGCAGCTTGTTTGGGTCAGACACTTTAACTCAGAGTTATGGCCCTTGATTAGTTATGCAGTATCCATATACAAAAATATTTGTTTCCTCGCTACTTCTCCGCTACTACTGGCTGGAATTCAATGAAACTTTATGGGATACTAAGAGGAGATGTGCATATAGTCGCCTTGTTCCAGTCAGATACTTATAACTCAGATTTATGGCCCTTGATTAGTTATGTAGTATGCATACATCTCATTGGCATTTCCAGATTTTACTATTTAACACAAAGTTATGGCTCTGTTATTGCCCTGAATATTTATCAAGTTCAAAGAATATTACTGTTTTTGCCATGATTGATATATAAATAAAGCCTTATGTCTTCAGTTGTTGTGTTAATAATAACCAGTACTCGGCGGGGGATATAAATTCAACAAATTTGCTTGTTACAGATTAATAGCAGGCAGGTACTACATGAAATGTACTAAAGGATAAATTGTGATAATTAACATAATCCTATTGTTTCAACCAATTCATTTATGGGTGATAATGAAATTTAAAATAGTAAGAAAGTTTTAAGTTTTTTAAAGTCCTATAGTTTTGCCATTTTATAAATTTAATGAACTTCATTACTTTTCAACATGTCTGACTTAAACAATTTATGTTAAATGTTTCTAGTTTTTCAGTTAATTACGAACTTCTAAATTCCAGAAACTTCCAAATTACAAACTTTTTGGCTAGTCCCACAGGTGTCTGGTTTTCAGAAGTTCCACTGTATTACCTTAAAACTTAAAACAGTTTCCTGAGCATAACTTAATTTGGCCGACAGTCTTCAAACTTCATAGGATGATTGTCAATATTGGGTAGAAGATCCCGATTGATTTTGGGGTCACAAGGTCAAAGGTCAAAGTCACTATTACTTTAAAACTGAAAACAGTTTCTGGAGCATAACTTAAGTTCTAATTGGCCCACAGTATTCAAACTTCATAGGATGATTGTCCATATTGGGAAGAAGACCCTTATTGATTTTGGGGTCACAAGGTCAAAGGTCAATTTCACTATTACCTTAAAACTGAAAACAGTTTCTGAAGCATAACTATAAAGGAGGATTGCTTTTTGAAGGAGGTAATACTTTATTCATTTCCCATGTCTTACAAATGCTTCATCCTTACTAAAGAAAAAAAAACACTTTCGGGCATATAATGCTCCGCCTAGCGGTGCTCTTGTTAAGTCATTATACCACCCACAAACGAACATCATAAATTATAGGCGAGTTCAGAGTTCAAATTTAGCTTCAGACCACTTATTTTTCAAAAAGTCAAGGTTGTTGGTGTGGGAAAAGAATCACATTTAGTGATAGGCTGATAGCTATAGTTAGTATCTATAGTTTTATAATCTTGCATCTGTATAATATAATAATAGCCTGCTTGTATTTGTTAAAGACGCAAGCTTATTATTGATAGAAATATATGTTATATAATTTTATAACCAAATGGGGCATCAAGTAAAAAGAGACTTTATCACCTCTCTTGAAATATCAAGCTTAATGTTTTTCAGTAAATGCTATAGACATTTTCTAACATACTGTTCATTTGACAATCTATTTTAACCTCAGTTATCATCATTGAATGTTTTGTTAATAGACCAAAGGAGTACCAAATAGACCAGAAGGGTACCGAAGGTCTTCCTCCACCAGAATGGCGGAAAGTTGCCAAAAATTGATAACAAAAAGCATAAAGCAAATGTTAAAAATTGGTAACAAATATAAAAAATCAAGTGTTAAACATTGATAACAAATAACATAAAGCAAATGTTAAAAATTGATAACAAATAACATATAGCAAATGTGAAAAATTGATAACAAGTATCATAAAGCAAATGTTAAAAATTGATAACAAATATCATAAAGCAAATGTTAAAAATTGATAACAAATATCATAAAGCAAATGTTAAAAATTGATAACAAGTATCATAAAGCTAATGTTAAAAATTGATAACAAATAACATAAAGCATACCGAAAATTGCTTTATTATAAGATGTTATTTATATTTGTACTAAACTAAAAATTAGCTTAAATATTTTGCACAACAGTATCTTGTTTTGTTATAATGTACATTATATTGACATTTCAGCCCACGTCCACCTCTACCATTTGTATTGTTATAATGTACATTATATTCACATTTCAGCCCACGTCCACCACTACCATTTGTATTGTTATAATGTACATTATATTCACATTTCAGCCCACGTCCACCTCTACCATTTGTATTGTTATAATGTACATTATATTCACATTTCAGCCCACGTCCACCACTACCATTTGTATAGTTATAATGTACATTATATTCACATTTCAGCCCATGTCATCTCTACCATTTGTATTGTTATAATGTACATTATATTCACATTTCAGCCCACGTCCACCACTACCATTTGTATTGTTATAATGTACATTATATTGACATTTCAGCCCACGTCCACCTCTACCATTTGTATTGTTATAATGTACATTATATTCACATTCAGCCCACGTCCACCACTACCATTTGTATTGTTATAATGTACATTATATTGACATTTCAGCCCACGTCCACCTCTACCATATGTATTGTTATAATGTACATTATATTCACATTTCAGCCCACGTCCACCACTACCATTTGTATTGTTATAATGTACATTATATTCACATTCAGCCCACGTCCACCACTACCATTTGTATTGTTATAATGTACATTATATTCACATTTCAGCCCACGTCCACCACTACCATTTGTATTGTTATAATGTACATTATATTCACATTTCAGCCCACGTCCACCACTACCATTGTCTCTTATCTGGACGGAGGAAGAAGCTGCACTTAAAATACAATCTTTCTGGAGGGGTTATTTAGTAAGTGAAGTATTAGTATCATATTAATGTTCATATTAGTAATATTCATGTATAATTACCAATGATGAATCATATCTCTGAACAACACTTGATCTTTAGTAACTTTTCTGTCTCAGATTTTATCATGAGATTGTCAAATTAAATCATTTTTCTTCTGTATGTTTATTAAAATACACCTGTTTTTGTAAAAATACATAATCCACCCACATAAAGTTGTGATACAATATAAGACTTTAAGCCTTTCCACACTAATTATCTAAAACAGACTCTTGAATCCTTCCTTCTATCTGGACAAAATCATTAATCATATTCAAGGAAAACTTCAAATTAAGCTATTTATTCATATGTACAGATACGGCGCGAACCAGAGGTACAAGAGTTAAGACAGTGGCAAGCAGAGTGGAGGGAGGAAAATGGAGGCATCAAAGATAAAGTTACGGACTTCTGGGAAAAGAAAATGCCAGATTCTCCAAAAGTATCAAATGATTCCTTAAATAAAGACACTAAAATTGGGGAGGCAGAGCAAGATAAATCCTCATAACCTACTCATATTTCTGTTATAAGTTACTGACAATATGCCTTTAGCATGAATACTTTCCCATGTGGTGAATCCTTGAATTGTTTTAAATAAATTATATACTTTATTTCATGTACATGTATATTTTATTATGATTTCAATCTGTGATAAACTTTTTTTCAAAATTGATAGGATTTATTCTTTTCTTTTGTACTTTTACCTCACCTAAGAACAAAGTGCTTAAGATGAGCTTTACTGATCACAATTTGTCTGGCGTCCATTGTCCATCAGTGTGTCTGTCATCAACTTTTTATCACCCCACCTCCTGCATTTAGTAATTAAACCGTCACTCCATCTGTTCGTCCATCTGACCGTCTGAGATTAACCTAAAACGTAATAATATACAAAAATATTTTGATGTACGGTTTGCAAAATAAAAATAGACATGGTGTATACAGTTGAAGTGCGGATCAAGAAGGGGAGCTTAGCACAAAACCCAAAGTATCTGTGAGTGTTACATCATTGGCCATTCTAAAATTAAATGAAAAGGATAGTTCTTGTCATTCTAAGATAGTTCTTAACAAAAATGTAAAGGATAGTTCTTGCCATTATGAAATAAAATGTAACAAATAGATCTAAAATAAAATGAACATGATTGTTCTGTAACATTCTGGTCCAATTTCTCAGATATTTAAGTTATTTTTAACAATTTCTCAGATATTTAAGTTATGTTTAACAATTTCTCAGATATTTAAGTTATGTTTAACAATACCTCTGACCACGGATTTATATTACAGTATTTTTTACTTATTGTAATATAAATCCGTGCTCTGACATTCAGATCGCATTACATTTTCTAATCCAACAGTTGTTCTTCTGATCAGATTTTGTAGTAAGATAAATCTACAATCCCTAATGTACGTGCCTTTACAAATATCTACATATTCATATGTATATTCAGTTTGAACAGAATTTCATTACGTTTAAAAAAGTCAATTATTTACGTGCGGGAGTTTTTTTAAACGTAAAAATAGCGAAAAAAAAGTAGGTGTAAACAGCGATCGGAGCAGGAGCGTTAAAAGAGTTATATAGACAACCTTAATTTCAATACATATATACATGCATCTTTTGAGCTAAATAAAACTTATATTATACTTTAAATCTAAATGTACATATATTTATACGACCTCTCACTACACGCTTCTACTAACTCCATTAGTCCAATCCTCAGCAATATTGCTTTGAAAATTTTTGTGTGGGCTTACAAGTAAAAAGAATTAATTGAAAAGCATACTAGTATCTTTATATGGAATTGCCACACATGTCCTCTATAACTTTTGTTAACAAAAAAGTGTAGGCTTATGATTAAAATCTTCTTTTTGTGTGTTAGATTTTGGCTTTTGAAATGTTGCAATGTGTTACATCCTCGTAATTAACTCGTTTCATATACTATTACTAATAAACCATCGCTATCGCATTTAAGGAATGTTTTCTTTGTTCTAACTAACCCGTTACATTCAGTACACTTTCAAAGAGGATATGAAAACATTATAACAGTGCTGTTTTTTTATTGATTCATATAGGAAAACAACTCAAATGATATATACCAATTTAGTTTTTACATAGGTTGGACCTGGGTGGGGGTATCACACATGCCTGCAGGACATGGCGGACCGTGAGACAGGGCGGACCATACCAGGGCGGACCGTGACTCGAGACTAGGCGGACCATATTTTGGGACAGGGCGGACCGTCACTCGAGACTAGGCGGACCTTGATTTAAAAAAAGTATTTATATGTGTACTAATGTAATAATATGACTCGCCATTAAAACTGGATCGGGTTCCTCCCTGGGAAAAAAAAAGAAATCTGCATGTTAAATGTTTACTTCTTTAACATGGACGAGTAATATTTTCTGCTCCATTTGTTGTCCGTGGGCAATTGGCAAAAAAATCATATTTCCAGTTTACCACACCCCTGGCTTTTTCATTAATGGACTGAGAAACGTGCAATTAAAAGAACTACGCACGTTTATTATGGATATGCAAAAGAAAATACAACAAGGAACAACAATGCTAAGTAACATTCA